>NC_060125.1:271879966-272182996 GCF_021461395.2 Schistocerca americana | reverse complement strand
TCTCTTTACATAATGTACTTCCGTTCTATGTTTTGCAATTACATTGGATCTACAGTAATATGTAGATATCTATAAGTGTGGAAGCCAGTGTGTGTAGTTAAGTATATATTACACAATTAACCACTATGCCTCCTTGCCGTCTCCCCCCCCCCCCTTTCACACTTCCCACCCTCCCTTGGTATGGCCCCTTCCATATGTTCATAGCCACTTTATCACTGGGTAAAAGGTCTGTCATTTTTTAGTTTAACATCCATATTATTTAAATAATAGCACCATTGAACTTGTTGAAATATAGCAGGGCCAAATAGGGAAAGCTAAGACAACCTGTCTCCATAACGCTAATATGTGACCAACAGGCCGTTTCAACAGTATTATTAATTTTCTCATGAATTCAGAAACTTTTAATCATTTATGACGATTTTTATACATCTCTTACTTATCTACTATCAAATTAACGTATTTATAGCGAATTTTAGGAATTTAGTGTTTATTGAACAAATTGTGTATGCTTTAGACATCGTCAAGACAATATCTGTACTGTATGTCCCATAATATGATTCTTAAATTAGTACGATATCTTATAAGTGTGTGTAGCCCCCATTTCTGCACATTATATTACAGTGCTACTTTGTAGCCGTACTGCGTCTACAGAATACGTAATTTAATAAGTATGTGTAAGTGTGGATGCTCTGTGTGTGGTTAAGTACATTACGCAGTTAACCATTGTGACTCACCTGCTTGCTCTTCATCCCTTCACACTCTAGGACTACTGTTCCATAATTCATAGATGTTTCCTAAATACCTGTTAATATTTTTACTAAAATTTCATTAACCTGCAAATAATTTTAACATCTTTCTTATTTACCGTTTGTAAAATGAATGCAATCACATGTAATTCTAGGAATTTAAAATGTTTCTGGAACATATTAAGTGTGCCTCAGATCTTAATATATTAGCATTTTCAATATTAACTCAATGTGAAATTGAAAAAATAATGGTTAGTCATGTAATACTGCAGTATATGATGCTGTATGTAGTGTAGCATACCGATGTGTCTTCTTGCTTATGGAACAAACAGAGTGTGCTTCAGATGTCCTCTTCGTCGAAGTATTAAGACAAAATCAATACGAAAATGAATGGATATTTATGTAATATTGCGATACTTAGTCAAGCAGATAGGGCACTATATCAGTGTACCATCTCCTCCTGCCCCCCTCCCCCCATTCACCCCGCCTTTTCCTCTAATTCTAATTTAATTATCTGAAAAAGAACATATAGGTATGTCATTTTGAAATTGTGTATAGCAGGTATTATGTTTAGTTGAGATCTTCACATCTTTTAAAAGTAGGACAATTACATTATTATGTAATTAATAAGTCATGTAATATTGCAGTGTGTGGTTTAGGTACATATTAATGTACCATCTTGGAAACGTACGTAGAACACATTATGTCTGGTTCAGGAATTCGTATAAGTAGTGGGAGCCACTCACTCACCACCTCCTTCATTCTCTCTCTGTTCGACAGTCGTTTTCTATAGTGGGGTCTGTTGTATTTTAGGAATGTGTAGAAAATGTTATTGAGCAGCTCTGCCCCAGGATCTTTCAGTTTCTGAGCTTTATGGCAGTCACCCCATTTCACATGAGTCGTGAAAGTTGCTGCAAAAGTGTAACATGTAAGTCTCCATGAACCGGTGAATTACTACCATTTTATAATATCACAGCTATGCGATCGTTTCAAGATCAAAATTTAATTGCGCATCTAAAATTGTTATATTTACACTGAATCTGGAGTAGTACAATGTATCCCTGTAAGAGGCTGTTGTGAATGTGAATTAAAAGAACATATTAAGCATTAAGTTTAAACAAATATCCACCTTCTCTTTCCTTGTGATACCTCTGGTAATGTAAAGATAAAGATAACGTGGCTCACGCAGTGATGCTGATTTATTACGGTCTCTGCCACTATTTTGACATATGTTAACGTCACCTGATGAACAGAAGTAACGAATGCGGGTCACAACAACATATTGGCTCCTGAATACGCCTTGCTGTGTTTTATCAGTATTTCACTGTGCACAATGCCACACTAACGGCCACTAAAATTGCTAGACCAAGAAGAAATGTAGATGATAAACGTTATTCACTGGACAAATATATTATACTAGAACTGATATGTGATTACATTTTCTCGCAATTTGGGTGCATAGATCCTGAGAAATCAGTACCCAGATCAACCACCTCTGGCCTTAATAACGGCCTTGATGCTCCTGGGCATTGAGTCAAACAAAGCTTGGATGGCGTGTACAGGTACAGCTGCCCATGCAGCTTCAACACGATACCACAGTTCATCAAGAGTAGTGACTGGCGTATTGCGACGAGCCAGTTGCTCCGCCACCATTGACCAGACGTTTTCAATTAGTGAGAGATCTGGAGAATGTGCTGGCCAGGGCAGCAGTCGAACATTCTCTGTATCCGGAAAGGCCCGTGCAGGACCTGCAACATGCGGTCGTGCATTATCCTGCTGAAATGTAGGGTTTCGCAGAGATCGAATGAAGGGTAGAACCACGGGTCGTAACACATCTGAAATGTAACGTCCACTGTTCAAAGTGCCGTCAATGCGAACAAGAGGTGACCGAGACGTGTAACCAATGGCACCCCATACGAATGGTGATATGCCAGTATGGCGATGATGAATACACGCTTCCAATGTGTGTTCACCGCGATATCGCCAAACACGGATGCGACCATCATGATACTATAAACAGAACCTGGATTCATCCGAAAAAATGACGATTGATTTGCCATTCGTGCACCCAGGTTCGTCGTTGAGTACACCATCGCAGGCGCTCCTGTCTGTGCTGTAGCGTCAAGGGTAACCGCAGCCTCGGTCTCCGAGCTGACAGTCCATGCTACTGCAAACGTCGTCGAGCTGTTCGTGCAGATGGTTGTTGTTTTGCAAACGTCCCCACCTGTTGACATAGGGCTCGAGACGTGGCTGCACGATCCGTTACAGCCATGCGGATAAGATGCCTGTCATCTCGACTGCTAGTGATACGAGGCCGTTGGGATCTAGCACGGCGTTCCGTATTACCCTCCTGAACCCACCGATTCCATATTCTGCTAACAGTTATTGGATCTCGACCAACGCGAGCAGCTGTGTCGCGATACGATAAACCGCAATCGCGATAGGCTACAATCCGACCTTTATCAAAGTCGAAAACGTGAATGGTACGCATTTCCCCTCCTAACACGAGGCATCACAACAACGTTTCACCAGGCAACGCCTGTCAACTGCTGTTTGTGTATGAGAAATCGATTGGAAACTTTTCTCATGTCAGCAAGTTATAGGTGTCGCCACTGGCGCCAACCTTGTGTGAATCCTCTGAAAAGCTAATCATTTGCATATCACAGCATCTTCTTCCTGCGTCTGTAGCACGTCATCTTCGTGGTGTAGCAATTTTAATGGCCAGTAGTGTATGTATATTCGATATGAACTCATATCCTGTAATACGACTTCTGGTATATAAGATCTGAAATATATTTTTTTCATTAATGATATGTCACATACAGTCAGACATATTTTAAAGTGCAATAACTTTGTTTCTATGCCCTGCACTGTGAGTGATATGTACGCCTTATTAATATTCGGTTCAATATGCACTTGAGAATGGCCATAAAGCCAAAATGACGAATGTGTAAAGTAGATGAACAATTAACGTCTTTAAAGAAAGATGAAATAGCTTTTTCAAAGAGTAAATATTTTTGTCTGGTTGGCGTAATATTATTCAAATTAATAAGTATCTTGTACTACACAGTTTAGAAAGTAGCCTCTGCCCTTCCTATCTCCACACCAAATTTCATCGAAATTGGTTCAGCGGTTTAGTCGCGAGCACGTAGCAGGCAGTTACTGTCGCACTTGTAATATTAGTATTGATAAAATTTCGACATATTTTTCCCATGATGCGATTTTCATGAAATAAAACCTATACGATGCCTCAAGCTATGCTCAAGTTGGCTGTGAAAACCCCATGAGAATTCGTGTAGGAATGTTTGGGGAAGCGTGTTCGAACACAGACACAACAGTTTTAGAGGTTTATTATTATTATAGATGTATTGGTAGCTTCAACTTATTGTTGAGCAATTAAGTCCTTAGTCTGTAGCAAATTTCTTTCCAGTAAGCAATTTTCATTACTTCTATAAATTTTACGCCGTCTCTGGTGAGAAGCGGCTGCAATCTGAAATGCAAATGAACTTGCGCAAAGTTTTGGATGGGGACTTCGAGTGGACGGCTGCTCATTGCGGGAGAGGCAGTGAGGAGCCAGAGAAACTAGTCTAGAAATTACTGCGATCTAGTTATTATTATAAAGCGTCAAGACTTCTGTCTTTATTCAAATGAGTTATCACTGTTGGCTGCTATTGTGTTACCAGGACAAATAATGAATTCTGCATAATCAATACTTAAAATCTGAAACGACGAAATTTCTGTGTTAGGACCTTGCAGAATAAACGCCGCAAACTAATGGATAAAGTTAAAAACCTTTTCTTTGTCGCTCCTATTTCCTCAGAACGACAAATCATTCGTGATTTTCTACGTGAATAAATTAAAGTTACCTGTAGGCGTATTAGTATAAATGGAAATAAGGTCAGCATTACATTCACGTGCTGCCGTCTGTTTGGAAAAAAAAGATAAAAATTTGCTACAGGGTACAAATAGATATGAATGGCGCAGATTGTATTAAGCCTCTATTGCAAGTAATTACTGACCAGGAAAAAATTGTTTTATGTACCAACAGAGTGAAAATTAACAAAAGGGCACCGTGATCGAAATTTACGGCAGTAATAGTAAAGCAGCTTTGGAAAATGAATACACACAACTGAAAATTGGATACTTTATGGCTGTAAAGTTACATAATAATTACATTTCGTTTGATTTGTTACTCGCATTTATCTTTGTATCAGCTGTGCACTGAAAATACATGCTCAACAGTGTAAATGTCAACGATATACGCTGTATGTCCTGTTGTTGTTCCATTCGCTTACGGTATTACTGTTGACAACAGTGGTGTCCACGTTACCTTTCACACTCAGGCTTTAATTCAATACTGCTCTGTTCTGTCTCTGGTTTGTTTTTCCTGCAGTGTTACTAATAGGCTAGCAGTGATGCACAAGAGTATAGGTAGGTTTGATGATGAAGAGTCGTCTGATATGGATTAACTGAATTCACAAAGCCGCTGTGCTGAGCCGGAGTGGGCGAGCGGTTCCAGGCGCTACGGTCGCAGGTTCGAATCCTGCCTCGGGCATGGATGTGTGTGATGTCCTTAGGTTAGTTAGGTTTAATTAGTTCTAAGTTCTAGGCGACTGATGACCTCAGAAGTTAAGTCGCATAGTGCTCAGAGCCATTTGAACCATTTTTTAGCTGAGCCGTTTTTGCAGCGACGGCAACCGCTCCACAGTACTCTTGCAGATGTGGGTTGCTCCATAGAATTGTAATAATTTTGGAGTTGTACGTTTCCGTAACCACGGATGCATTTTACAGGCGTTTTAGATCATGTCTGTCAAATTTCTCGCCACTCACATTATGACGATGCAAATCAGCTTTGCTTTAAATTCACGCTGTAACGGTCGCAAACGTTAGTAACCTTTGAGATTTGTCGTGATGAGTTGATGTTAGTCAGGAATGCCTTTAAGACGACAAAGACGCCATTATGAACATCTCACTGAGTTTGGATGGGGTCGTGCAATGGGGCTACGAGAAGCTGGACGTTCCATCTGTGATACTGCTGAAGGACTTGGCGGGAATGTAGCCACTGTATATAACTGCTGGCAGTGGTGGTTAAGAGATTCTACGGTCGCAAGAAGACTCGGCTTAGAACGGCCACGTGGCACTACCGAAAGGGAAGACAATCATGTTCGGAGTATGGTTCTGGCGCAGCGCAGAGCATCTGCAGCAGCAATTTCAGCAGCAATTGACACAACAGTGACACAACGAACTGTTACAAATCGGTTGGTTCAAGAATAGCTCAGAGCCAGACGTCCTGTAGCGTACAGTCAACTACCACAGACCAACACTATTTGCGACTTCACTGGTTCAAGCGAGAGCTCATAGGAGGGCAGGGTGGACGTCTGTTGTGTTTTCTAATGAGAGGCGGTTTTGCCTAGGTGCCAGTGATGATCGTGTGTTGGTTAGAAGGACGCCAATTGAAGACCTGCACTGAACCTCTCTGCGTGCTAAACTCACTGGATGTTCACCTGCATTTACGGTGTAGGTTTATACAGTGCAACTGCATTTACGTAGCTTATACAATCAAATACCAAGTTTGGTATATTGCGTATCGTACTCCAACAGAGCAAATAGTCCTGTCACAGAAAAGCCACGCATAACACTCCCGTCTGCTACTCCTATACCATAACCTCAAAACTGGAGGCAGTTTGTAAAATGGAAGAGGCAGTTTGTAAAATGGAACTATTCTGTTAAAGTAATTATGGTATAAAGCAACAGAGCAGTGTTACCCTCTGAGAGGAATTTTGTTATGTTGACCGTGAAATACCTAACGGAGGTGGTTTATCGGAAGTGAAAGTCAGAAATACGAAAATATTTAAACAGTAATAAATAATATTTAACCTATCCACACTGTTCAAAGATTAAGGAAAACGGTCGCCAGCCTAATTAGGCAAGAGAATGATTAACATTCTTGTTCAAGAAAATAGTTGTTATTAACTTTAACGGACAAACACAACCTATACTTTACCACACGCGAGTGCAATGAACTCTGACATCTGCATATGTTAACGTTAAGGTTGGAACTAACAACTAGAGCAGCACAAACTATTTGCATAAATATAACAGATAACGAAACACACTATTACTTTCAGGGCTTATTCAAACTGAATGGTCTTTATAACATACTATTAATATTCACTGTAGAATCATAAATTGAGCATAGGTTCAATATTACTTTCCAAACATTTTCCAAGCTGACATAAAATTGTAAATGTAGTTCATTACAAAATTATGAACTGGCCACATGCTAAGTTTCTCTCAGCTAATTACTTTTCTATTTAGAATGAAAGTTAAATGTATTTCACTAACAAATTACTTCTCACTGACTTTTGAATAAAGAAGTTACTGTTTTCATAGATAGTGGTCTTTCTATTAATTGTTATTTATCATGAGCATAAAGGATAACCTGTGGATCCTATTACACTATCAATACACTTTCAGTACCCAAAAGAAACAAGTGCTTAGCAAGCATGAGTATATATCTTTCCACAACTGCAGTTTTCCACTTTTACTACACTGAGACACAAAATTAACATATTTGTAAGATACAGACTCACCTTCTGCGATTTACAACAGGCAGCAATGTGATCATTTACTAAGCAAAACTTTATAAGCCTCAGTCTCAAAAACTTTTAATTTTGAAGTTGGCAACAACATATTAATAAGCAGTTTTAATAGGAAAATTATTTTCAGCAAGCTTCATTTACTTTAACTCACTCTCTTGCCTCATTAACTTTAACTTTCTTTTTACTATGTTCAAGAGGCATTAATTAGCAAAACACTGGGCTTTAATGTTCTTTCAGTAAGGACACTCGGCAATCACTTTAGTTCAAACTGAGAGGAGCCTGAGAGGTATTATGATAAGGAAAAAAATCAAGGTAGGTACATAAATTCAGTTAAATTTTACCTTGTATTTGAGTGCTCTAAACATACAATGAGCTGATCCTTCACTGTAGATTATTACAGTATTCCGTTACAGTGATTGCGCAATGTGGTGGCGATTGCATGTTAGTAGGTGGATTTGCAGGTAGAATTGCCGGAATCTGTCATTTCTTGGTGGCGATGATAGACATCAATTCCAGAATAGCTCCAGTTCTTTATCCATCCATCCGAGGCATTGGAAAGCGTCAGGAAAAGCCTCTCTCGGAACCAGCACTATAAACAACTTTTACATGGGTAGTTCACAGTTTGGTAGCTCGTCCCCGACTGAATCTCAGTTCCACCTTTTCTACCTAGGCCAACCATAACTTGCGCGCGCTACTAAGTTCCGTTCCCGACGGGAACCACACTACCTTTTATATACAAAATAACTAAGAATCCTAAGTGAAGGTCAGCAGTTTACATAACAATAAACAATCATTTTAAACAAAACGTGTCATTTGCACATATAGGTAGTTCTAAACAAAATTATTTAAATAAAATTATTTAATCTTAAAGATGACCAAAGAGATTATCTGAGGAAGACAAAAGATCATTTGCTCATATTGTGCATATTACAGAGATTACACTTCATTACAGTTTCGAATTAATCGTACACTAATTACAGAAGTTCAACGCTGGGATGTTGAACAAAATAGAAAGCTAAATGAATCAACAAAAGATATGTAGTGTCTAAGCTATAGTGTAACAGGTTGCGATTCGTATAATAGCAGGACCACTGTCGTGGTTGCCTCACGCACAACAATGGCAAAATTGTGCATCGATTTGGTGACTCGACCTGTTGTGCTGCCATTCATTAACAGCATCCCAGAAGACGTTTACCACTAGGATAACGCTCGTCCACATACCGCTGTTGTAATGCAACATCCTCTACAGAGTGTCAACATGCAGACTTGGCCTGCTCGATTACCAGAGCCGTCTGCAACCGAGCACAAGTGAGTTATCATCGGAGGACAAGTCTCGCGTCACCCGCAACCAGCATTAACTGTCCCTGCATTGATTGAACATCCCACAAATTGACATCCAGAACCTGTAAAATACCATGCATACATGAACGCATGCTTTCATTTAACATTCTGGTGGTTATGCTGGTTATTAATGTACCAGCATTTCACATTTGGAATAGCTTATCTCGCGCTTATATTAACCTGTGATTTTGTAATGTATACTTTGCCTGGACAAATGTATTCCCGAAATTTTATTACTCAACGTTAACAGTTTTTTGGTATTGAGATTTTTTCCGTCAGTGTAGTTGACGGAAGTAAATAGGCTGAAATAACAAAACAGCAACGAAGAAAACGTCGTCAGTATTACACGCTCATGCATTTGAAAAAAAGAGAACTCGTTTCTGTGCCTTAATTACCATTTAAGATTTCCGAATCAACTAACGATGGCGTTATGCAAAAGTGACTTTAATTACACCAATAGAAAAACTTACTGCGGTCAATAATCATAGAGTGATTGCCTGTAGAACGATGGCCTAAGACTTCAGTTATCACAGCGAACTGTCTTCTTCTTAACGATGTCCTCGTCAAGCCCTGGTAGCTCAAGGAATGTCAATCGGCAGCCATGTCATCCTACGCCATTCCACATCATTTGGATGTGCTATGCAGGGTCACGTGGTCAACATGCCAGACCTTGGAGCCGCTACAACTCAGTCAAGTAGCTTCTCAATTGGCATCACGAGGCAGGGTACACCCTGTACCAGTCCTCCCACCAAGGAGACATCCTTGGCAGTACTGGGCATCGAACTAGGTTTCTCCACGTGGTAGCCATCGACTTAGGCCACTAAGCTACGGAGGTGGACGATCTTATTAAGCGTATTAACAAGGGTTTGCTCCGTCAGACTTCATAGTGTAAGCCATGTACTTGAAATTACCGCCACATATGATGTAGTGTGCTTTTTTTAGAAGCACAATATTAATTATGTGAGGAATATGTGTTCTTTGAATACTGTTTAACCAGTAAACCACCGATTCTTTGAAGAATCAAACTCCCATGTATAAAAAAGCTTTAAAAATCTGATCACTCTACTAATGAATTATTCTGTCAAATATTTGACGTTAAGCGTATAGAAGAGATTTAAAATTATGTTTAAGTTTTGTTGGTAGTCGCTAAGCGCTTTTATTATCAAACACGGGATGAGTACAGTCTAGGTAATTTGCAGACCTTTCTAAGCAACAGTTGGCATTCCATGCATCTCAGTGTTAATGACGTCACATCTCCTGAAACATGTGTCGAACAACGATTACAGTTTCACAGGTACACTGTGTGGTACGTGTGGATACTGTCTGCAAAATGTACTGTGAATAGTTAGTAATTAGTGTACATACGTATTTACCCTTATAACAAAACCATGGAACACTCTACTTGATACAGTAAAAGAAACATGTGTTATATCACATATGACTCTGCACGTTAAGTTTTGAACTTTACGTAACCATGTAATGCAAGTAATACACTTCAAAATTTAAGTCACTAAAACATGTGCAGCCGTGGTAACAAGCAAAATATCAAGCCAGCGTTCAATCCCTTGCAACGCATTCTGCAAATTGTGTCGTGTGATTGTGCCAGTGACGTCTGTGATGCGTTACACAAAATCAGGAACGGCAGTTTTGTACACAGTATCTTTCACATAATCCCAAGGAAAGAAATTTAAGGCGGTAATGCTAAGTGATCTTGAGGGCTATGGTATGGCCTGTCTCTTCCGATCCACCTGTTAGGGAAGGTTCCATTAACAAAATGGCGAATTTATTGATCCCAATGAGGGGAAGCGTCATCTTGCTCAAAGATGATAATCTCTTGCATATCCAGCAGATGGAGAATGGCATAATTAACCAAATGTCTAAGTAAACATATCCATTAAAATTGCTTTCAAAGCATAAAAATCGATCAGTCACTCGACCACACGTTAACCAACACCACACATTACCCTCTAGACTGTCCCGAATGTGTTCTCGTACGACATGACAATTTTATGATCGCCAGGTCTGGACATTATGGCGGTTAACTGACGCCACCAACATGAAATGTAGCCATCGGAGAAACATATCTCCTCATCCAAACGGTTCAGCATGCTCATTGTGTAGTATCGATAGTTCCGATGCCACAGCATAGGTTGGCACTGCGAGAGCGTAAGATCTTCGCCGACGACAGCGCCCTGTAGCCGACGATGTGCAGCTCTACGAGCGTCGCTCGACTTTCGCTCAATTCATGAAGAGCAGACGGCCGAGAACCATCGCTTTAGCTAGCTTCCAATTGAGACTTTCTTATCTGGACATTGGCTGCACACCTACGTACTCATCACCTAAAGTTGTGTAATATTGAATAAAATGTTCTCGGGTTTCCAACCGCGTCAATTGCTTAAAACTACACGAGCTTTCGGCCAAGCACTCCTTGGCCACTATCAAGTGGTATGACTGCCAGTGGGCTGTTGGTGCGCCCTTATAATACGCTAGCTGCCGGCTGTGACGTCACTGGTGCCCGTGACATTGCCTTATATGGGCATGTTTTAGGTCCGCGTTCGATGTGCCCTCTACAACCGCGCGGTCGCTGGATCCCACGCAGCGCTCAGCTGCAAGCCACCGTCTCTATTCAGAGTGTTTGCGGTAATTTTTATTTCAATAGCTCCCTTTATTAAGCTGTCCCAGATGCCGTTACTGCGAGCCACGACAGAGGTATCGTCAAATTTTATGTGGTGACCGTTTACTAACGCATGCACAGCTAACGCAGATAGCGTAGGCGATAATACCTCTCATGTTCTTTCCTGCGTTGTTCCACAGTGCGCACTGTTTGTCCGATATACTTCTGGCAACACTCACAAGGTATTTCGTAGTCTCTAGGTGTTCTGAGACCTACTGCGTCTTTAACTGGTCTCAGTAATTGACGGATTTTCGTTGGAGGCCTGAAGATTGATTTGATCTTGTGTCTTTTCAACAGGCGGCTTATCTTGCCCGACACAGAGTTACAGAATGGCAGCAAAGCAAGTTTCTTTTCCTGCTCTTCGTCGGTGGTCTTATTCTGATATTTCCCAGAAATCACTTCTTTCACTTGATGGGCGCTGTAGCCGTTATTCCTGAAAACCTTGCGTAGGTGACTCAGTTCATGGGGCAGGTTATCGTCGTCTGATATCACTCTTGCACGATGCACCAATGTCTCGTCGGATGGACCGTTCGCCGGGTGACTTTCGATTTGGCGTCACTTCGGCGACTTACACGTCGATGGGTATGAAATGATGATGATTAGGACGACACAGCACACAGTCCCTGGGCGGAGAAAATCTCCGACCCAGCCAGGAATCTAACCTGGGCCCTTAGGATTGACATTGTCGCGCTGACCACTCATCTTCCGGGGGCGGACCCTTAAATCGGTCAGAGGATGTGAAAGGACAATTAAAGGTAGTTAATAGATTGCTTTGCAAGAAAAACTTTGATCCGTTTGGAAAGAGGTGGATACAATTGATTCCTAAACACATTCGCTTAAATGTTCTGCAGAAATTCCATGACACACCTGAGGCCAGACATTTAGGATTTACTGACACATACGATAGAATCCGCAAGAGATTTATCTGGCCTGGTTTATTTAGGAGTGTCCGTCACTACGTGTCGCACTGTCGAGAGTGCCAGAGGAGAAAGACAGTTCCTCAGAAACCGCCTGGCCGACTCATACCAATTCCACCAGCCGAAACGCCTTTCCAGCTTGTTAGGATTGACCTCCTCGGACGATTTCCAACGTCTGCTAGTGGCAATACATGGTTTATTGTTTGCCCTGAATATCTGACACACTATGCCATTACAAAAGCAGTGAATACAGCCGAAGCATCCGAGGTAGCCAAATTAATCGTGGAAGACATTGTGTTAAAACACGGTGCCCCAAGGTCGTTAATTACGGACTGTTGGAAAGTTTCTCAATCGAATCTTGTGTCAAAGATAAACCGTCGGTGCAACATTACTCATCACATGGCGACTGCCTACAATCCGCAAACTAATGGGCTTACTGAACGCCTCAATACGACCTTGGCCGACATGCTATCAATGTTCGTCAACGTTAGCAGAACAACTGGGATGAAGTGCTACCTTTCGAGACGGTTTTCTACAACACCACCAAACAAGACAACACAGGATTTACACCATTTTTCCTGGTGCATGGGCGTGAGGTGACTACGACGATGAACACTGTGTTTCAGTTACAATCTGATGACGTGGACGAAGACTACATCGGCCAGGTGTTAACCAGAGCTGAGGAAGCTCGGCAGTTAGCTCGACTCTGCACGCTACAGGCTCAAGAAAACGATCGCCGAAGTCTACCAGCCTGGTGAAGTCTGGATCATCACTCCTATTCGGAAGGTTGGTCCTTCTGAGAAGCCCATCAGGTGCTACTTTGGACCCAATAAGTTTGTAAGACAGTTGTCTGATGTTACTTATGAAGTTGAAGATTTCTACCCCCACACAAGACGACGAAAGACCAGAGATATGGTCCATGTCCTTCGAATGAAACCCTATAAGGATCCTGCAACCCAGGGTAAATTAGAAGCTCCAGCGACAGGCAACAAGCGGAAAGGTGACGAAGAGCGTAGCGGCAAAAGAAGTTCTAAGAAGATCACCGCCAGGACGAGAATCGGTCATCGGGAGTCGGAGCATGCAGGACCGATAACTCGTTCCCGGACTAGGACGACGTAGCACTGAGACGCTGTTCGCTTAAGGAGGGAGCAATGTCGCAGAAGAAACTGATTAGCTCGATGGTGAAGTGGTTATGAAACTGAACTGTAGCATTAAGAGTCGTGAGTTCAAAACACACCTGCACTGTAGAATTTCAATTTCTATATTCGGTTCGAGTACATTCTAGAAGTATCCACAAGTGTCAAGAATCTTTGTACTGCAGTATTCTGTAACTGTATATATAGTGTATGTGTTCTGGTCGGAGGCAGTTCGCTCCGTGCTCTTGTATGTGCACGTGCTGAATAAACCTTCGTTAAGTGAAGTAAGTGTTCGTCATTCATCTAATTTCAGTTTCTTCTACGTGACAATATAATCGCTGGTCAGCCAGTGGTGCACTGTTGTGTTATAATAACAGCGGTTAATAATTTCACGTAGGTATACTGAACTGTCAGATCAGAGAAGAAGAGGTGATAAGAGCAGACACTGCAACAGAGCATTTGCGAGTTCACGCTGATTAACGGAAAAGCTTAATCTGAAGGAGTCACGAGCACACGGTAGAAGTGGCGTAAGAATAATGCGTTTCAGATTTCCCTGGAAGCAGCCTCTATTGAAACTCGGTCGAAGGGTGTTACACTGATGAAACAAAGTATTATGACCACTGCCCACCGCTAGATTTAATGCCATTTGGCATTTTGCAAAAGGGGAACGGCCCTGTCACTTCAAAAAAGGACACATTATCGCCTAGCGCTGCAAACTGTTGCCTCCAAAATAGCGAAGCTGATCAACCGTTGGCATGCTAGTGTCTTGAGAATCTATACAAAGTGGCTGAAGGACGGTGAGACCTCGAGAAGGCGAAAGATTGTAGAGTGAGTCAGTGTAGTGAATGGTTATTATTTATAATCTTTGTGGTCACACAGTCCCACATCAATGTAACGCACCCTTCAAAAATGAATAAGATCCAAATCAACAAAAAAATGCAGTCTGACTTTACTCAGTTACGGTTCTAGACACATTCATACTTACATAGCGCAAAGTAATGTATCATTTAATGTTTGCAATACTTTAGTATTATCAACTGGTTAATTTGCGTATTGCTGAATCCACCTTGAATACTCCTAACAATATTTAATACTTGTCTAATAAGCAAGACAGAAACCCAAATTTATAATTTCATGTATGGAGCTCTTATATTTCGTTGAAATGACCTTGCAGCACCACAGTATCACAAACCCAGTAAAAAATGCTAAGTAGCTTTCTTCTCGAAGTTCAAATGGTTCAAATGGCCCTGAGCACTATGGGACTTAACATTTGAGGTCATCAGTCCCCTAGACTTAGAACTACTTAGACCTAACTAACGGCCGGGTGGCCGAGCGGTTCTAGGCGCTTCAGTATGGAACCACGCGACCGCTGCGGTCGCAGGTTCGAATCCTGCCTCGGGCATGGATGTGTGTGACGTCCTTAGGTTAGTTAGGTTTAAGTAGTTCTAAGTTCTAGGAGACTGATGACCTCAGAAGTTAAGTCCCATAGCGCTCAGAGCCATTTGAACCAACCTAACTAACCTAAGGACATCACACACATCTATGCCCGAGGCACGATTCGAACCTGCGACCGTAGTAGTAGCGCGGTTCCGGACTGAAGCGCCTAGAACCACTCGGCCAAAGCGGCCAGCTTTCTAGATGTTCTCGAGTTAACTTACCGTCTGTGATCTGAAAGTAATTTACCAAGCCAACGAGTGGCTCTTTGTGAACATCTGCTACGAACAGAAATGATTTTGATAGAGAAAGCTGGTTTGGATTAGGCACGAGAATATTTAGTTTCATTCCGTGCTTATAGGCATTATGCAGCGCCACATGGGTGCTCGCTTCTACCGTCTTATAAATTAGTACTTCAGTTAGTTAAATCTATGATACTATGAAAGCTGTGAAATTGAAAGAAAGATGTAAGACTTGCATTCACTTTATAATCATTGTTGTGTTACAAAATTACAAAAGTATTGCATAGAAAGCCTCACATAGCTCAAATCGACTAAGGTTACTCAAAACAACTACTACTTTCACTGCAGTCATATGAAGACCAGTTTGCGCGACTTCTCTCTACCGTACCCTGCGTGCGACCACATCCGACTCTCCTCGACTACTGCATGCTGGCGATAATAATATCTCAGATCAGAGTTCGTGTGGTGTCACCGCCAGACACCACACTTGCTAGGTGGTAGCCTTTAAATTGGCCGCGGTCCGTTAGTATACGTCGGACCCGCGTGTCGCCACTATCAGTGATTGCAGACCGAGCGCCGCCACACTTCCTAGCACTCGCCCCAGTTGTACAACCGACTTTGCTAGCGATGGTTCACTGACAAAATACGCTCTCATTTGCCGAGATGATAGTTAGCATAGCCTTCAGCTACGTCATTTGCTACGACCTAGCAAGGCGCCATTACCAGTTAGTATTGAAGCTGTAAAACATGTACCATCAAGAGCGATGTTCACCAATTATGAATTAAAGTTAAGTATTCCAGCAGCTACATACGTTTTTTGTTAGTCTCATTTCATTGTCCTGTTCCAGACCTCACGCCAGCCTGCGTGAGCTAAAACGCGTGCCTTTCGGCTTCCTCCAAACCCCGTGGGTTGGCTCCTGCCACAACATTTTGGCGACGAGACCACACCGCGTTCGTAACTATACTGCCCTGATTTACTTGTGTAATGGCTTCGTCACAATCTCCAGATGTACTGTCCGAATTTTATCGCTTACAGAATCAGCAGACGCAGGCCTTACTGGATGCCCTTGGACAGCTCGTCCAGGGTCAACGTGCAATGCAAAACGATGCGGCAGCCGCCGTTCCACCGCTACCGCAGCCACAACCCGCTGTTGCACCAACTTTTCGTCCTTTTGATGCTGCACTGGAAAGCTGGACGGAGTGGTCACGCCAATTTGGATTCCATCTCGCCGCCTACAGAATTCAAAGTAATGAGCGGCAGCCTTTTCTCCTTTCCTCCGTAGGCGTCCAAACGTACTGTGTGATAGTGAAATTATTTCCCCGACGCGACGTAGCAACTCTGCCCTACGACGAAATTTTGTCTGCATTAAATGCATATGTCAAAGAATCAGTCAATGTAGTTGCAAAAGGTATACCTTCTTTCGTACAAAACATACGGCAGGTCAGACTAATAGGGAGTGGGTTGCAATCTTGCAAGGCGTTACTAGGGATTGTGCTTTTGAGTGTCAATGTGGACTCCCTTATTCAGATACTATGGTACGTGATGCAATTGCAAAGAACGTTTCTGATGTTCGTATAAAAAAAAATGGTTCAAATGGCTCTAAGCACTATGGGACTCAACTGCTGTGGTCATCAGTCCCCTAGAACTTAGAACTACTTAAACCTAACCAACCTAAGGACATCACACACATCCATGCCCGAGGCAGGATTCGAACCTGCGACCGCAGCAGTCCCATGGTTCCGGATTGCGCGCCTAGAACCGCGAGACTACCATGGCCGGCGTTCGTATAAGGGAACAGATTTTGAAACTAGTCAATCCCTCCCTTCAACAAGTGATGGATATATTGGATCGGCAGGACACACTTGACTTTGCTCAGGAATCATTTGAAACTTCACCAGCCGTGTGTCACATTAACCGGCCCACCGGGCGCGCTGCACGGAACAGTAAACAGCCCTCGCGCCCATCCGCGCAGCTGCCACCAGGCTCTCAGCCACGTGTGCCGCGCAGGCAAGCAAATTCAGTGCTAAAATCATGCCCGCGGTGTGCTACTAGACATTCGCGTGAGAATTGCCCATCACACCAGGCTATTTGCTTTTTCTGTGATATAAAAGGACATGTTCAGAGTGTCTGCCAGAAAAAGCTCAGATCGGACACTCACAACCATTCCAGGCCCTTTGCTTCGCGCCGGAATCGGAATCGAACCAAGGATACTCAGGCTCGCGAAACTTCGCCCATGGAAATTCATGCAGTTCATTCCACTCCGCCCAGTGCCACTCTCTCTAACAGTGACTGTGTTCGTCCCACAAATAGTGTGTGTCGACATCGACAGAAATCCCGTCAAGTCACAAGTGATTCTGTACCAGTGTCGGTTCACATTGCACGAGACAGTCACTCTTGTCGTCAGCAGGACAATAAACTTTATGTGGGCTTGGACATTAACGGCAAAGTGATACCATTCCAGCTCGATACCGGAGCTGCAGTTTCACTGATCAATCAAGACACGTACAAACAGCTGGGCACACCTCCATTGCGTGCCACAAATGTTAAGTTAAGTAGCTATTCAGGACAAGCTATCCCTGTGTTAGGACAGTGCAGCCGTTTTGCAACATACAAAGGATAAACAAAACTTGTGTCATTGTACGTCCTTCGTTCTTCTTCTGCAGTGAACTTGTTTGGTTTCGATTTATTTCAGTTGTTTAACTTGTATATAGTAAATCAGGTCCTATCAGTGAACCAGACTGTGCCTTCAGACAGTGTTTCTCATCTATGTGAAGAATTTGCAGACATTTTTGCACCAGGCCTTGGTTGCGCTAAGAACTATAAAGCACATTAGGAACTGAAAGTCAACACGCAACCGAAATTATTCAGAGCGCGCAATGGTCCCCACGCATTGCGTGATGAGGTCGCAAAAATATTACACGATTTGGAATCACAAGGTGTGACTGAACGTGTTCAGGCTTCTCTCTGGGCATCACCGTTAGTGATTTTGCCAAAACCTTCCGGAAAATTGAGACTTTGTGTGGACTTCAAGGCAACAGTGAATCCACAACTAGTGACTGCACCTTTTCCTTTACCCCGCCCGGAAGATCTTTGTGACAAACTGTGCCCGAGTAAATATTTTTCGAAGTTTGACCTAGCAGATGCGTACTTGCAAATACCGGTGGACGAAGAATCCCAGCGCGATTTGGTGGTTAACACGCATCTTGGTTTGTATCGATTCAAACGACAGCTATTCGGGTGTGCATCCGCCCCTGCATTGTTTCAGCAATATCTGCAAACTGTTTGTGCGTCGGTCCTTACAGCAGCAAAATATCTGGACGATATTGTGATCTCCGGAAAGACGGAAGAAGACCATTTAGCCAATCTCAGAACATTATTTCAGGTCTTGCGACAAAATGGTCTTCGCTTGCGGAAGGACAAATGTGTGTGTTTTGCTCGTGACTTACCCTATCTGCGCCATGTACTCAATGCCCAAGGCATACATCCCAGTCCAGAGCACCTCCGTGCCATACAAGACTTGCCTTCGCCGCAGAATTTTAAGCAGCTACAGAGTGTGCAGGGAAAAATCAATTACTATCATAAATATGTGCGCCACGCCTCTTCCATTTCAGCTCCGCTTCATCGCTTACGCCGTAAAGGTGTTCCGTTCGTCTGGACGACGGAATGCGAACGCGCCTTTCGCCAGTTGAAATCGGCGTTGCTTTCCAATACTTGCCATACGCCATTCGATCCCAAGAAACCGCTTTTGTTGATGGTGGATGCATCGGATTTCGGGATCGGTGCTGTGCTTGCGCACAAAGATGGTTTGCACGATCACCCTATTGCCTTTGCGTCCAAATTGCTCTCGTCTGCGCAAAGAAATTATTCACAGATCGAGAAAGAAGCATTGGCTCTCGTATTTGGTGTTACTAAGTTTCATGATTTCTTGTATGGTCGTCACTTTACACCATCATCACAGATCACAAACCTTTGACATCGCTTTTTCATCCGAAGAAGCCTGTACCTCCACGTACAGCGCAGAAATTTATTCGCTGGTCTATTTTCCTCTCGCAGTACCGCTACGATATCTTGTATCGGTCCACTGCTAAGCACGGAAACGCCGATGCGTTGTCCCATTTGCCTGTTGCTGAGGATAGAGCATTCGATTCCTCCGAACTTGCTTGCATGTTCATTGATGCGGAAACCGATGACGTGGTCGAATCGTTTCCTATTGATTTTCGTCGTGTAGCTACAGCCACAGCTGCTGACCCTGTCCTTGCTACCGTTCTGCGTTTTGTTGCCACGCAATGGTCCTTGTCAAGGTCACGGATCGAGGATCCGTTGGTTCGCCATTTTTTGCTCACAAGGAGAGACTTTTTGTTCGACGTGGTGTTTTGTTGTTGCGTTCTGATAATGATCAGTCCAGGTCGTGGTCCCACGTTCGTTACAGTCATCTGTCTTAAAGCTTCTACACCAAGGCCATTGGGGTATAGTGCGAACGCAACAACTTGTTTGTCAGCACTGTACTTGGTTCGGAATCGATGCTGCAATTACAAATATGTGCTCTTCTTGCATGGCGTGTGCCGAGCAACAATCCGCTCCACCGCGGAAATTCTTTGCATGGCCAAATGCCACTTCCCCTTGGCAACGCTTACACATCGATTTTGCTGGTCCATTCTGGAATGCTCGATGGTTGGTTGTGGTAGTTTCATATAATAATTTTCCTTTTGTTGTCCGGATGTCTTCCACGACATCATCTGCCACCATCCAAGCGTTATCTGCTATCTTTTGCATTGAAGGTCTTCCGCAGACTATTGTTTCCGACAATGGCCCACAATTCATATCCGCAGAATTTGTCATTCTGCAAGGCCAATGCTATTCATCATCTGACATCCGCGCCGTTTTCGCCACAGTCAAACGGTGCCGCTGAACGATTGGTCCGGACTTTCAAGTCCCAGATGTTGAAGTTAAAAGAGTCGCATTCTCGGGAGGACGCGTTATTGCTCTTTTTGTCCTCGTATCGCTCTCAGCCCCGAGATGGTCGCTCGCCGGCTGAGTTAATCCACGGTCGTCCTCATCGAACCTTGATGTCTTTGCTACATCCGCCGCATCAGGTTCCTGTGCAGCGGCAGACGCCTGCTTTTGCTCCAGGCGACGTTGTCTACTATCGTCACTATCGAGGTTCACGGCGTTGGCTCGAAGGGCGCATTCTTCGCTGCCTCGGCCGCGCTCTGTATATGGTTTTGGGGGCCTCTGGTGAGGTGCGTCGGCATCTCAATCAGCTGCGCCTCTGTCATCGCACGGGATCTGTCGCTCCCCGTCTGCTTTCAGCGACGGTGCCGTCCGGTCAGTGCCCTGGGGACCCATCTACTGGCTCGCCTCAGCTCCAGGTGTTCCCGACGCTGACTTCCCTTTTGCTCATGGCGGCGCGCCGCCGTTGCCGCCTGTTCTTCCACCGGCGACGCCCGCAGTGGACGCGTCGCTGCAACCGCCGGGCGCCTCCATGGGTCACGCGCCGCCGATCGCTTCCCGTGACCAGTTGTCCTCCGACATGGAACTCTTGCCCGCTCCGGACCATATGTCGTCTTCGCCCGTCGTGTGCCCCGGCCCGATGGAGGTCGACCCTTCGGCCCCTCCTGTCTCTTTGCGGGTGCATACACCGCATGTTGGCGTGCACCCTGGAGCAGGTTTTCAGGCGTTTCCTAGCTTCCCTCGGACCGAATGGCAGGGTGCGGGTGGCACAGCCTCGCCTGTTGTTAGGATCCCCCCCTCGTCGCATACGTCAACATGGGGTCCTCCCCACGGCGGGCGGAAGCCTTATAACACAACTGTACGCCGATTTGCGGGGGAGGAATGTGGTGTCACCGCCAGACAACACACTTGCTAGGTGGTAGCCTTTTAATCGGCCGCGGTCCGTTAGTATACGTCGGACCCGCGTGCCGCCACTATCAGTGATTGCAGACCGAGCGCCGCCACACGGCAGGTCTAGAGACACTTCCTAGCACTCGCCCCAGTTGTACAACCGACTTTGCTAGCGATGGTTCACTGACAAAATACGCTCTCATTTGCCGAGACGATAGTTAGCATAGCCTTCAGCTACGTCATTTGCTACGACCTAGCAAGGCGCCATTACCAGTTACTATTGAAGCTGTAAAACATGTACCGTCAAGAGCGATGTTCACCAATTATGGATTAAAGTTAAGTATTCCAGCAGCTACGTACCTTTTTTGTTAGTCTCATTTCATTGTCCTGCTCCAGACCTCACGCCAGCCTGCGTGAGCTAAAACGCGTGCCTTTCGGCTTCTCTCATAGTGGGTTGGCTCTCTTGCCAATCCACAACAGTTCGTGTATGCACTCAGCACAATCATAGACGTCCAACTTTCAAACTGACCTGCTAATAACAAGGAGGGAGGGATGCGAATTGTAGCTTGTTATTGGATATAAAAGTGACTGTTTCATTATAACTTGTGAAAGGATTCTATGAAAGCTGCTGCCCTGTATTGATATTCATGCATCTGAAATGTATGTAATACCCACATGGATGAAGTTTATTTACAAGACTTCCACACTAATTTTGAGTGTTGGCTACGGGAGACTGCTGGAAGCGATCAGCGGCAAAGGAGTGGTCGCGCCAGTGCATTGAATAGTGTCCAGTCACTGGCCCCATCCTGTCATAGTATCTGCCCCTCCAGCGAGCTTTGCCTCTTCCCACCACCAGAAGTAGGTGAAGGCCATAGGATGCTGTTGGACATTTCGTGACGATTAATCAGGTGGTTTGCTACTCTTCCAGAGTTCAGAATTTCCTAGAAATGCGTTTGATTTCTGCACACCTGAAACAGTATATCAGTGTCAACCTGACACCGACCATAGTAGATAATCACCAACAGATGGATCTCTGTGTACCATCAGCGGTAGGACAGAAGATGCCTGGGAAAGCATAAACATTATGTACAGGTGGGTCCAGCTGCAGACTGGGAACAGTATATCATTATCAACCCAACGCTAATAAAAGCGGAGCACCAGCCGTGGGTGGAGCTCTTTGTGTGCCATCAGTGACAGGGTAGAAGAGGTCGGGGAAACCAGAATCCCTGACTAAGGAGGGGAGGGGGGAGGGGAGGACAGGGAGGTAGGAGGGGCGGTAAGACGAGTTCTAAGTTGCTTAGTCTTTATCTACACATCGAGGTGAAAACATATGCACTTCTCTGGTGGGAGGTCCTTTTTTCGATAGTTGTGTGATTTCATTACAGAGTTTTGTCTTCCTGTAGATCCTAGGGAATAATGCACTCTTAGCATATCATAGTCGTTTCTATTTTTCTGTTTTGGTAGTTACTCGCTTGTAAGACGATTATGTTTCTCTCCTCATAAGACAAACTGGTACTACTTACAAGAAAATCGCGTCTATCCATTCTGGCATGTTCTCTCAATATTGATTATCGTGTTGTTGTTTGGGCCTACCAGCATTATGTTATTGAGGAGTCTTCTGTTTATCATAGTGCTTGGAACTCGCTAGCTGAATGTTTGTTTAAGGACTGTTGGATGATGTTACCTGTTTTTCTTTTTGTAGTAAATTCAACTCAAGATCCAATGTTCTCAGTTGAATAATCAATAGAACAAGCATAAGTTCATCCTGCGAGTGTGAGTTTACTCTTATTTAGCTGAAGTTTTCATTGATTTTAAAACTCTATCCACTATTTGCACTATTGCCATCACAGTATTTTAAAAGTGTAAGACTAACACCCTTTGCAAAATGTGATGTAAGATCTACCGGTGCAATACTTCGTTGTAGAAAACAGAAGAATCCTACCTGGAGAATACACAGTGGTAATACTTCATGCAGAAAACGAGTGTTCTTGTTTATTCAGAAGCTTTTTTAAATAAATGAGCCAACATTACAGTTATGTTGTGTTATGTTAACTGGGGACCTAGAAACGACGGAGAGGCTCCGTCCCTGCCGCAGCCGCAGTGGTCCGCAACCCCACGACGACTACCGCAGACCATTTCACCCCTCCGCCGCCCCACACCGAACCCAGGGTTATTGTGCGGTTCGGCCCCCGGTGTACCCCCCAGGGAACGTCTCACACCAGACGAGTGTAACACCTATGTTTGCGTGGTAGAGTAATGGTGGTGTACGCGTACGTGCAGAACTTGTTTGCACAGCAATCGCCGACATTGTGTAGCTGAGGCGGAATGAGGGGAACCAGCCCACATTTGCTGAGGCAGATGGAAAAGCGCCTAAAAACCATCCACAGACTGGCAGGCTCACCGGACCTCAACACAAATCCGCCGGGCGTATTCGGGCCAGGAACCAGCGCTCCTTACCGCCTGGAAAGCCCTGCGTTAGACCGCACAGCCAACCAGGTGGGCTAACATTACAGTAGTTGCACTGCTAAGAAGGGCAACACTTTAGGCAGACTCGTGGTGTGTGACTTCGTGAGGAGCAAGTGATCTGTGTACAATTCCTCCACCGTCTGATCAAATGGCTCTGAGCACTATGGGACTTAACTTCTGAGGTCATCAGTCCCCTAGAACTTAGAACTACTTAAACCTAACTAACCTAAGGACATCACACACATCCATGCCCGAGGCAGGGTTCGAACCTGCGACTGTAGCGGCCTCGCGGTTCCAGACTCCGGCCGGCTCCACCGTTTGTTCCTCCACCATCTATGCAGCAGGCATCTCATCACTCCACTGTGTACAAGAACAAACATACGCGCAGCCTTCAAATCACCTGTCGGGGCAGAGGGAGTGGATTGGCGAACTGTGAGATGACTAGTATAAATGTCGTGTGTATGTCATTTACGCTGGATGTATTATTCCATTATTTTGCCTATGTAAGACCTATATTTCTTACTTAGCCAAGAACCACTTTCAGACAGTGTCAGCACATCTAGAACGTTTGAAAACATTCTGCTGTTAACTATTCAGTTCTTCACCCATGACGAATAGTCACATACCTCGCTATTGTTCCATGGGGTTAGTCTTCCCGAGAAATACGTTTAATGGCTTGCATGAAGCGTCCTGTTCTCGAGTATTTTGTCCATATGTGATTAGTTTCTACAGACCGAAATTAGTATATCACTGCCAGCAGATGGATCTGTTTGTGTACCATCAGGAGAGGGTAGAGCAGTCCTGGAAAACTGGTATCCCTACCTACAGGAGGAGGAGAGGGATGGTGGAGAGAGGTCGGAATGGAGGTAACACATCGAAGTGCGCATACATTCAGCATCTGGTACTGTATACTGGTGAGATCTTGTGGGTCGGCTTCTGCGGTAGGTGTGATATTACAATAATTTTCCTCAGTTTCCAGTGTGTGTGTTGTATTGTGACTCATTGTTTATGAATGGTGTTTTTTTTACAACAGTGTAATTAGAGCATTGAAAGATTTTTATATCAGTTGTCTTAATATGTGTTGGTCTTCCTACACTTTGGTGATAGTTTGCTGGCCTATCCCTCCTAACCATGTATGTGTGTAGCAGTTCCTCTGCAGTTATACACTTGTAGATCAGTAGGTGGCAATTCTCCCTACACCTCAGTGATAGTTTGCTGTTCTATCCCTTCTTACCATGTATCTGTGTACAAGTTCTTGAGCAGTTATTTGTCGTGTAGATCGGTAGGAGACTACTCTTTCCACACTTCTGTGATGGTTTTCTGTCCTATCCCCTCTTAACATGTGTCTGAATACAAGTTCCTCAGCAGCTATGCACTTGTAGATCGGTAGCGGGCAATTATTCTCACAGTGGCTGCAGGACAGGTCCCCTTCGATTTCGAGTGGTATTGTGGACTAGAGCACACAGCAATGTGAACACATACATACACATGATCGCAGAAGGGAGCAAAACCCGTTTAGATTGTTTTCAGTTGAGCCCTATACACCAAAGCGAGCACATCTTGCTCATGCAGTATGGAAAAGTGGAATAGAACGAAGTCGTCTCCTGCACTGTGGATCGACTGGCCATTTCGAAAAACACAAACAGCTCCAGCACACGCAGTAGTATCTATGAGTTGTGACAAGCATCCTCCATCCATCTGTCTACATCACCAGTATTTACTGAAAAGTATTCCCCCTAGGCCCATCTATCATCACCTCCTCCCACTCTGCATACCGGAGACTATTGACGCAGTCTTCACTTGTATGCTTACTGGTAATACACTTATTAAACTCCTCTCTGTCCAACACCAACTGATCGTCAGTTGTTCACATTTCCTGCCAAAAATGAAGACAGTACCTTCCAGTCCAGCCTTTTCCCCCCAATGTACAATCGGGACACGGGTGACCAAAACAGGGGGTGGGTGGGGGTAGCTGTAGGATAGTTTGAGCACTACCAAAAAATGTTCAAATGTGTGTGAATTCATAAGGGACCAAAATACTGACATCATCGGCCCCTAAACCTACACACTAGTTAAACTAACCTATCCTAAGAACAACACAAACACCCACGTCTGAGGGAAGACTTGAAGCAGTGGTGGGAGGGGCTGTGCAATCGGTCACATGGCACCTCAAACCACATGGCCAATCTGTGTTGCTGAGCGCTTCTGGTGGTGGTATTGTGGACTAGAGCAGTCGGTCTTTAAACTTCGAGGTGAACTTACACATACACAGTTGGATAAAAGTGGGGGGGGGGGCGCAAAGTGGGGGCAGGGGCCGCAGCATGTGGGATCAGCTGTAGGACAACCCAGCAGTAGAATAAACCCCTCAAAAATAACTGAAGTAAATAAATAAAGCCACTACATAATATCCTTTCTTTCCAGCAGCTCAGCACAGACTGTGTCCTTTTGCCCATCAGTGGGGGAGGGGTAAGGAAGTTGCAGGGGAGGGGGGACGTAGGTAACAGGAGGGGAAGTTAGAGAGAGAGGAGGAGCACAGGTGGTAACATCATGCAACATTGCTGCATCTACCTCCAAGGAGAGGAGGTGGGGTGACAGTAGCCATCTTGAATAATTTTGGCAGCAATAGAGAGTGGTATGGGAATCAGTCTTACTCTACTACTGTTAACCTCATGAGTATTAACATGGATCCTCTGCTTCTGTTCACGCTTGATGTGTTCCCTGATGATGATGATATCTTGAAGAAGGAATGCTTGAGCAAAAGAAGAGGAAGTAGGAGGAAGAGGAGGGGTTGAAAAGGCATTGAAGTGGATCCTTTGTTTTAAACTGATTAATCTCCCAGGTTATAAGCTATCATAAAGTATCAAACAAATGGATCCACTCCAAAGACGACAAAAAAAAGCGGAGTGCAACTATTCTCATGGGGACATGAAATTTTATGTTTACTTCAGGCGAAAATGTACTCATTGATCTTAATTGACTGAATGAAAAGTAGCTTCAAGTCAAAAGGTCATTGTTGGCTAGTTGTGCACTTTGTTCCAAATGACCACGTAAGTAGTCAAAGTTCATACAAAAGAACTTATTCAGCGAAAAGTTAGTTGGACTTCACATTAAGACACAAGCTTGACTTTTTATGATAAAATAACTAACAATGGAATGCTTAAGAAACTCAATCATTGGTTCACCTAAGAAGCTGCTTCCCCCTAACTTAAAACACCAGGAAATGAACTGAATGGTTTAATTAAAACAGGAAAACTGAGACATTTTTTGTTTCACAGACTAAAAACAAATTTGAAACGCAATATTTCAGTTACTATTGACAAAAAGATACAAGTAGTGCAGCTTACATCAGTGTCTCAGAGATGCCAGATCAATAAGAAATGGCTCTGAGCACTATGGGACTCAACTGCTGAGGTCATTAGTCCCCTAGAACTTAGAACTAGTTAAACCTAACTAACCTAAGGACAGCACAAATATCCATGCCCGAGGCAGGATTCGAACCTGCGACCGTAGCGGTCTTGCGGTTCCCGACTGCAGCGCCTTTAACCGCACGGCCACTTCGGCCGGCAGATCAATAAGAAAAAGACAATATAGTGTTGTATTTATCACAGAGGGAACAAATATTGTCAGAGAACAAAGATCGGTATAATATCAAAGAGTTACATGTATTTTTTCTAAGAATTTGCTCTTACTTAAGTACAGCCAAAGGAAATAGTTTTTTATTGATTTAATATCGACATAAACTCGCAAATATTTTAATTGAAATAATAGTAGTGACTATTACGTGGCAGTCTACAAGCAAGAGTATCGTTTGTTATTGTTACTGTTGTGGAGTAACTGGTTAATCACGTTGAAACTCTTACTATTGTGACGTAACTGTTTAGTCACAGTCGCTAAGCAACCATAAATAGTTATTGCTGTTGCGTTATCCGAAATTTTCTGGATGGAGGAACAGTATTTGTGGAGTCTAGAGTATTGAGCACATTAAATTCTCTATTGCTGTAATGCAGTGAGAAAAGCCAGCTGCAAACCTATAAGGCATTGGGTGCCTGAGGAGCGGATTTTCGGACGTTTCCTCGAATTCCTCCAAAGACGCTAGCGTGGCGTGAGAAGACTGGTGGAGGCAAAGATGCTCCCAGGCCAGGGTACCGTAAAATGCCCTCTCTGAGCTGTGCAAGAAACAAATGGTGGCTTGGGGGGGGGGGGGGGGGGGGGGAGGAAAGGTAGCCAGAAATGCCGTTGGCTTTTCCTAGAAGCATACAAAGAGGAGCCATCGCCATATTACTTATGCACAGCGTGGGAACGAGCTGGATTCTGCGCCCAGACGAATTTTCAGCCAATCAGGGTGAAAGCCAGTCCAGTACCATTTCTAGTTAGCTCACAGAAATGCAACAAACGCTTTTGGAGAAAATTCTGCTGGCTTCCCTTGCTGTTTTGTGTGTGAGAAGAAATTCTCTGTTGTCATAGTGGCAAAATATGGGTTTCCTCCCTTCCGCCGGTAGCATTGAGGAGCGATTAGGAACATAGTAGAGGACAGTCAAACCGAGTTGGCTTCCAGGATGTGGTGCTCACCGTCTTGGGGCGACTCGTCACAGAAAATATTCCGAGGTGTCCGGCCACGCCTGACGCTTCTTTCGCTGTTATCTTTGAGTAAGTGTCGCGGTTAGCATTTGCGCTGCTTTTCCTCTGAGCAACTAACAATTTGCGTTTTTATTCCACGCCGTGAGTTTCCTTTTTATGGTGAATTTCTTTTACTGTAATCGTGAATCAATCTTCTCCAGTGTTATTGCAGTTGCGAGCTGCTCAGATTTTGAGAGGTCGTTGGCTTGTTGAGTAGCAGTCTTCCACGGAGAATTTAGATGCCTTTACTATTTACTCCGTGTAGTCAATATATATTGGAATTTTATCTCATAATAGGGTAATTTTTTTCTGTTTTTAAATCCATGCGTAGTAATTTCTTCATCCATGACATGGTGAATTGACACAATGATTTCCCATCATCTGTGAATCATGCTATTTTTGAGTTAATAAATTAAAGATTAACGAATATAAAAGTTTCCTGTCCTTCAACCACCCTTTTCTCTAAATAAATACCATCGTACGCTCTATATATCTGAATTATGTACTCGTTATGTCGGCGTTCTTGTGTAAAACAGGTGCCATTATCTAGAACATTTTTTATTCGCCAGGAAAAGTACCTGTTTCGTGTTTTTTTTTTTAATTTTGTGGGCTATTTACTGATGATTAAACGTCACCTGCATCTGCACTAAACAGCATGAGTGGTTATCATTGGTAGTGTCATTCTGTGGTGTTCTAAACGGACAGGGAGTCGAATAACTGGTGGAATTAATTGTGTTTTGACTGTGAAAGTGTGGCAGGCAGCTTGCACTCACATGAACCTTGAACCACTGCACACACAAAGACCATAACGTAACATGTCGTCCCTGATACAGACCCTTCCCCTTAGTTTGCCTTCCTAGGCGCAATCAGAGCGGCATCGTGAAACACAATTTAGTGAGTAGAGGTGAGTTATAGCGACCACTATGTGCTTTACTTGAGTGTAAGTTTCCAATCGGCAGCGGCAGGTTTGTTAGTTATTATTGTCTGTGCATTTTGGGGGTGTCTTAAGACGTTATATTAATTTACGCCACTTGTGATGAATAGATATTCGTGTGTGAAGACTTCATATATGATTAGATTATTTCTTTTTCTCTTTGTTTGCGGATTATAACGTTTGGCCGTAGAAATTTAGTGATCGAAAAGCCAGTTTAGTGTTAATCGAATAATGGACCGTGCCAACAAGGCTCGATTTCGTGTAGCGAGGGAGAACACATAGGATTCGGATGTAGTTTTGCAGAACCTCCCGTGGAGGAATCAGTCGTGAAAGGAACCGCACCTCAAACGCAAGAGAACGATATGGATCGTAAAGAAAGTAACAATAAATAGTCAAACAGAATAGAAATTAACTTGAAGTTCAGTCAGTCAGTGTTTGAAGGGATGGGGAATGTGCTGAAGTGGGGTAGAATAATGTTGGAAAAAGTGAAAACAGAAAAAAGGCAAATGCCGATAGACAAGAAACAGAAGCCGATAGAAAAAAGGCAGACGCCGATACAAAGAAAGCAGAAACCGATAGGAAGAAAGCAGACACAGATAGCGAAATGTAGGCAGATAAATTTTTTTAAATGAGTTGGATGAGATGGACTTCATATTCAAAACAATTAGTAAACTTCAAAGGATGTTAATAAAACAGTTCAGAGTGGAGTTTGTCAGGCCAAAAGTAAAATAAAGGGAATGGAGGTAAGTTAACTCTTCCCTTGCGAAGAAAATAAAAAAGATCGAAAACACAAACTCAGACCTTGCGCAAAGAGTGCAAAGTTTAGAGAAGCATCCGGTTTCTTAAGCGATAGAGTCAGTTCGGCTTACGGAATCGGAAGATTTTGTCTCACTTAAAGAAGACATGGAAGAGACAAAGAAAGAGATGAGGCTTCCGTGGGCGACGGAACCGTTCTTATCGTTACGAGAGAGCGAATTAGCAACGAAAATGAGGCCAGTATTGCGATCGGTGACTTCAGGTGGAATGGCCCGACTCCATCTGGCATAATTAGGGAGGAATCAGTCTCGTCTGCACCGGTCTCTAAATTAGACCTAGCTTTCGACCAGAAACACTTTTTTTCATTAAGAAAATTCTTGAAGTTCAGTGGTGAGGCGGGGGGTGGGGGGTGTAGCTGCATGTAAAAACATGGTTAGCGCAATTTAGAAACAGCTTACCGAACCACTGGGCTGTCCACAAGGAAACTGAATTTATAACAATGAGTGGGGTAGCATTTGCTATGGCGGGAATGGCTGCTCACAGTTCCAGTTCCGTCATGGATATTGAATGGATATTGACTCCACAATAATGAAAATACACTGGTCGGTGGATGAACAAAGTAGGGTGCATCTGAGCATAATAAAAGACTGACCCGCCTCTATTTGCGATGTGTTTCATGTCGTATGCAATGTACTTTGATGAGACTTTAAAGCGAAATCAGCATTTGGATAACTTATACACAAGTGGGGATTTGATACAATTAATCATCAACTCGATGCATACCGAACACAAGTGGCCAATCATCGGAGTAGAAAAGATAGATCTAGAGGCATTTCGGTTAATTTTGATTGATCTCGAGGAGAATGAGCGAGGGAACGTTATTCGAGAATAGAAAACGAAAGGCGACAAAATAAAAATGAAGGTAACGGCCAGCACTAAAATGCAAAAACAGTAGAGTATGGCAGTGGCTATAGGTGCTTAATTCGACACCTAACTGGCGTGATAGTAAGTCTCCACCACTTGCGAAAAAGCAAATGAAAATAATTGGATGCTTGAATAGTCAACCGAGCGAGAGAATGAATCTTGGGATCCTGTTGATATACGAAACGCTACTCGAGGTCGAGGCCCACATAATGTATAGTTATGTAGTCACATACTATTTACTCATAATCTGTATATAGTATTAGTTGTAGATTAAGTTGTCTTTTTAATTTATTGTTTGTCAGTGTCCAATTTTGCAGAGTTTTCAGCGTTTGTGGGGGAATGCTTCGTGTGTACATCTGCCTGTTTAATTTATGGATATGTCTTTGTGTGTGTTGCGTGTATATTTGGGAGTACGTGTGCCCGTGTGCACACATAATGTTTTGTCTGTTCTTACGCCAGACAGGTGCTGACGCTTGTTTTCCACTGTTGTAAATCGAGTTTTACTTTAATGATTATCGCTGAAACAACTAGTTTTCGATTATCTCTGTTTTTTTACACCAGTTTACCCTACTGTTAAAACCACTGAAAATAACCGGGTTCCGAAATAACTGATTTGCAGTTTTTTATTCCTATTATTTTTGTAATAAACATATAAATTGAACAAAGATTGATAAAATTTAACTCTCTGTTTCAGGATACACAGAATATAATAATATTAAATTAAATAGGCGAATAAAAGGAATCTTAGTCCGTCCACTGCTCTCTGTTTTTTCCTCTAAAAGTCATATGTGGTTGAATACTGCAAAAAAGGATCACCAGTATTCTCCTGCTGCTTCAAATTTTTTGGAACTCTGATCAAAAATCGCGTTGTAATCTGGAATCATGTCACCATTCGGGCAGTGCTAAAGGATGAACACTGAGGTTGAAGAACTCTTACTCATCACTACATTACTCTTCCCGAACAGGCCATGAAGGCCCAACGGCACCGACCGGCCGCCGTGTCATCCTCAGCCCATAGGCGTCACTGGATGCGGATTTGGAGGGGCATATGGTCAGCACACCGCTCTCCCGGTCGTATATCAGTTTCCGAGACCGGAGCCGCTACCTCTCAACCAAGTAGCTCCTCAGCTGCCGCACAAGGGCTGAGTGCACCCCGCTTGCCAACAGAGCTCGGTAGACCAGATGGACACCCATCCAAGTGCTAGCCCAGCCCGACAGCGCTTAACTTTGGTGATCTGACGGGAATCGGTGTTACCACTGCGGCAAGGCCGTTGGCTTGAAGAACTCTGTTTTTTTTCGCATTAATCTGTCTGTTTCCATGGGCTACAAGAAGATAAAGGCACATTATGTAGACACAGGCAGCAGATCAGCTATTTCTATTGTTATTGGATTCTGTGAATGAATTGTTGTTAAATTTTTTATTTGTTACTGTTACCACAATTTATTTCCCCTTTTATTGTTTCATAGAAGTAGCAGAGAAATGTTAAATTTTAGAGCAAACGAGGCGTTGTACTTCATTGCTACATCACATCATAAAAACTTTTCCAGACTAGTGTTTGTGTCATTCTGCAACATAATGGACGTCCTGTGAGGACAGCGAGTAACTACCGTGCAGACCAGGTGTGTGCAAGCCTTCCAGACTGCACGTACACGCGTGCCTTAAGCTACAATGACGGCAGTAGGGCCATTATTGTAACAGCAACGCCGTACCAGCTCTTACGCCAAGTGTTTGTTGCTCTTTTTGTCGGCATTGGTATTAAAATAGCAATGACCGTTTTTCCCATTTCCTGTGATAACTCAATATTTCAAACGAATGCAAGTTTTACGAATAAAAATTAGTCCTATTTTTAAAAAGGTTTATTTAAAGCATAAAAATTTTAGCACTTCTGCTATGGCTATTTAATATTTCGGTTTTTCACACAGCTATAGGCAAAAATAAAAAAAACCACGTGTTATAACCGAGAACAAACAAATACCGCTAAACCAGAAATAAAATATCGGTCGGTTTTTCCCATCCCTAGTTTAAAGCGGCAAGCCACAAGAATTACCGACAAGTTTATACAGTTCTGCTGATGAAAGACGATTATTTATTTGAGACGTACTAGAAATTCTGGAAATTTTTGGTATGATCTTATGGGACCAAACTGCTGGGGTCACCGGTCCCTAAGCTTACACACTGCTTAATCCAATTTAAACTAACTTACGCTAAGGACAACACACACACCCATGCCCCAGAGAGGACTCGAAACTCCGACGGGTGGACCGCGCAAACCGTGACAGGACGCTTTAAACCGCGCGGCTATCCCGCGTGGCAGACGTACTAGAAACCACAGCGAAAAGTAACATAATGTCACGTATCGTTTAATCCCCTTCTTTAAAATTTGTACCTATACACTTTTAATACGGTATGTCGCGCCTCCCCACCGCGCACTTTTTGATTCTATACGCAGTTTATGTTGCATAACGTTTTAATTAACTGTATATTGCTTATTGTTGCGAGCACAAAAGATAACATACAATACTCACTATTAGTTTCTGCAGTTGAAAAACTTTAACTTTGTGCACCTCGCTCTATTATTTCCTGCTGTGAAAGTGTGATCTTTAATTTGCAAACAATTTTCACATAACCCTGATCTGGCCTGTTAGAAATGAAACACGGTGTCATTACTGTAACTAATTATAAAACTAAACATGGCCTTTTGCTACTTTCATCTCTGAAATGGACTGAAAATTCCTCTTATTTACACGTACAGAAGTTACAGTATACTATGTTCGCTAAACATGAAAGCTGCAGTGGATTTTTTAACATAAGAACACGATTGATTGCCACGACTAACACGAGAGCACGAAACAAAATATGAAATTCGATTTTAATATTATTATTAGCCAGAACAGGTTTCAGCACAGCAGTCTTTGATACCACACAACTAAGGTTTTACCACTCTGATTTACGTAAATTATTTACGTCACTGAGATTGTAATAGCAGTTGCCCATGTCCACCTGAAAATGACATACGAGGGTAAGTCAAATAAAAACCTTAAATTTGTAATAACAAATCGAAATGTCGCGCCGTTATTCTGTAAGTTGGTAAGAGTGCTAGAAACAGCGTGCAGAATGGCCTGTAGGTGGCAGCATAGTGCAGATGCACACATACTCTCGCAGTATCAGTATAAAGATGGCCGCCCCACTTGCGACTTGCACCAGGGAAGAACAGCGTTCTGTTATTCGGTTTTTGGGTAGTGAAGGTGTGAAACCTATTGAGATTCATCGACGAATGAAGCTTCATTACGGCGATGCATGTTTGTCACAGCAGAAATTCTACGAATGGAGTAGGAAGTTCGCAAAAGGTGTGACTTGTGGAAGATGCTCCTCTTCCAGGTCAGGCACAACGAGTTGTGACTCCACAGAACATTGCACCAGTTGAAGCCATAGTGAAGGAAAACCGCTGAATGACACTGAATGACATTGCAGCATGTTCACAGATTGGGTCAGTACACCACATTGTGCATGATGTGCTCCAGTTTCACAAAGTGTCTGCAAGATGGGCGCCACGGCAGCTGACTCCTGAAATGAGAGAACGACGTGTTGATTCTTGTGAAGAACTTCTTCGGTGCTTTGAACGAGGAGTTGATGGCTTCCTTGCAAGAATCGTTACTGGGGACGAAACCTGGGTTCATTTCCACCAACTGCGAACGAAGAGAGCGAGCAAGGAATGGCGCCATTCCTCATCACCAAAACCAAATGAGTTTCGAACAGAACCATCAGCAGGGAAGGTAATGCTGACTCTCTTTTGGGACGAAAAAGGCGTCATTTTCGAGCATTACATGCGTAGAGGGACCACTGTCACCAGTGTATCATACACAGATCTCCTAAAAAATCATCTGCAGCCTGCAATCACATCAAAGCGACGTGGATTGCTGTCAGCAGGTGTCCTTTTGCAACATGACAATGCAAGGCCCCACACTGCCCGTACAATAGTTGCAACAACCACAGATCTGCATTTTGAGTATCTTCCTCATCCACCATACTCACCAACCTTGCCCCAAGTGATTTCCAAATGTTTGGAGCACTCAAAGACGCAATGGGAGGAAAGAAGTTCCGTTCTGATGAAGAGGTACGCCACGCGGTGCATGAGTGGTTCTGCGGACTACAAAAAGAATTTTTTTCTAAAGGAATTTATGCACTTTGTAAGCGCTGGAGGACTTGCATTGAGCGTGGGTGAGATTATGTTGAAAAGTGATACAGCTTTGTACAACTTCTGCACAATAAATAATATTTTAAAAAATATTTCAGGTTTTTATTTGGGTTACCCGTAATAAATTCCACAATTCTCCTCTGAGGTCTCCGGGAAACTGAAAGAAATAATTTTAATGTACCATTACCTGGCCACTTAATTGCGGGAAAACTGCTTTCATTCAATTATAATTTGAATATGCCGTGGCAGCGGCTCCCGCGATCGCGTCGCAGCTCTGCTTCATAAGAAATTCTAAATATGCTGAAAACGGCTGAAAATGTGGAATGAAAAACTGGTCAAGCTAGCAATAAATTATTACAAGTATTTTTAACAATTTCTATATTCAAAAATCAACATAAATTCGAAGTCCACACCTTTTTTTTATTCGTCAGCTCCAATGGCGTCTTTCTAGAACAAAGAACAAAAGAAAGCTAACCAAGCATTCAAGTGAGCGTCACATGCTCTTACAACTTTAACGGCTACAAGAAGACAGAGAGAGTAACATTTAAGCCTCGCCGCGCGGGATTAGCCGAGCGGTCTCTGGCGCTACAGTCATACAGTGCGGCTGGTCCCGGCGGAGGTTCGAGTCCTCCCTCGGGCATGGGTGTCTGTGTTTGTCCTTAGGATAATTTAGGTTAAGTAGTGTGTAAGCTTAGGGACTGATGACCTTTGCAGTTAAGTCCCGTAAGATTTCACACGCATTTGAACATTTAAGCCTCCACTATTTATAATCAATTCATTACGCTAGTAAATAACTTTGTTAATTTTTTCAATTATCATTGTCTGCTTCGATTTTCACTCGGCGACCACATATGTTATTTGCAAAATAAAGATACATAAATATTGCACAAACACAGAAACGAAAAATGATTATTTCGTTTTTTACAGACTCTACATAATAGACAACCGTTCACACACAAGTGAAATAATAATAATATTAATACAGATAAATGTTTCTTTTTGCACATATATTACACCTTTTTTGCGAATGTCTTGTCAGGAGACGTCACAGATGGACCATCTTTGTGTTTGTGTTTGTCAGGTCCTGAAGTGTCTTGTAATCATTGTTTGGCTTGACCCTGCGCGATTTTTCCGTTGTGGGGGACAGGTGTTCTCATCCAAGTTTCAATAAGAGGTTGTTAGAGGTATCTGCCCTGGTGCGATTATTTTCGGAAGAATGTTCGGCATGTAATTAGGACCTACCGCTGATAAAGAGAGTCCTTAGCTCACCGAGGAAGAGGATATTTTCTTTTACAGCGGGATTTGCGCACGGAGCATTTCTCGCCGTTCTTCAATAATTCATTATGCAAAAGGCAAGATAAATGAGTTATCCTCTCCAACTCTGAACTTCGGAAATATCCTGCCTCGCCCTCGGCTTTTCCTGCAAGCATACGCAGAGAAAGAGCCACCACCAAATTACCTTACACAGCATGGCAACGACCTTCGTTTTGAGCCCAGACGAATTTTCAGCCAATGGGGGTGAAAGCCCGTCCAGTACCAACGCCTGATCAATGTACAAAAATACAACAAGTGCATTTGGAAAAAAAATTCTGCTGGCTTCCCCTGAAATTTTGAATTTGAGGAGAAATTCTCGGCTGGCACGGTGGCAAAGCTCAGGATTTCTCTTCTCCACCGGTAGCGTAGAGGAGCGGTGACGAACGTAGGAGAGAACACTCAGATGGAGTCGGGTTGGAGGACGTGGTGCTCACCATTTGTAGGACTTCTAGTCGCAGAGATATTACAAGGTGTCCCGCCCTTGCCTAACGTTGCTTTCGCTGTTTTTTTTGAATAAGTGTTGTGGTTCGCATTTGCGCTGCTTTTCCTCGAAGCAGTTCACAGTTTGCGTGCTTATTTTATGATGTGAGTTTCCTTTTTGTAGTGCATTTCTTGTACTTGGACCTTGAGTCGATCTTCTCCAGTATTACTGTATATGCGAGCTGCTCAGACTTTCAAAGGTCATTAGCTTCCATTTTCGTCTTGTTTATTCGTTTTAGTGTACTCTGGTTGCAAATCTTGTTTTACATCGAATCAATCCTTTGTTATTACTATTTAATTTTGTAGCAGGGTACGACGTAAAATAACGGCTATCATGAATTCTCAAAACAAATTGTAATGTAACGTTTGAGCTGCTGTATAGGGACGTTTCGAAAGCTTATAAATAAAAAAAGATTACCTTTAACGAATATAGTCGCTTTTTCTGTCATGCAGCCGTTTGATGAGGGGATCCTTTCGTCTAAGTAAATAAATATCGTAGGCAGTGTATGCCTAAATTACACAATTTCTTGTGCAGCATTCCGGCGTAAAACATATGTAATTATTTGCAACATTTTTCGTTAACAAGGGAAGATAATTGTCTCATTTGTTTTGTTTGTGAATTTTGGGGGTTTATTTCTTCACCTGCATCTGCACTGAGTAGAGTGAGTGGCTATCACTGACAGTGTCGTTCTGTGGTGTTGTAAGCCTACAAGGTGTCAAAAGCTTGATTGAATTAGCCGTGTTTTGAGTCTGCAGGTGTAACAACCAGCTTGCTCTCATTACTGCCGAGTCCTGGACGGCTCAAACGAACCTTGAGGCACTAAACATATTGAAGTGGCTGTCCTTCAAGAGGGGTGTAGCATACTTATTATTTATTTATTTCTTTATTTACTTATTTACTTATTTACTTATTTATTCGATGCCTGTAAAAACGCGCGTAAATGTAACTGTGTGGTCCAATATGCAAAAATTGTTAAATGATTTTTACTTCCAAGAATATTGCGTGAGAATGAAGATATAACAGTATGATATTTAGCCTCGGCGTATTCGTACTTTAAAGAGCATGGACTCAAACATTGAAGTTATTGTGGACCACTCAACACTCGAAGAATACTCCTCTTACCGTTATATTCGGACTGTAGTAGTCGAATCCTGGTTCCCGGAATAAGCTGAAAAGTAAAATCTTAAAACTAATGTTGCTCTCCACTGCGGCTGATCGCTGTGAAAAAAGTTTGTTAAATGTTAAAGCGGGCTGTGTCTGCGCTTCCGCTATGATTTCGCATATTAGATCGGCGCGTAATGGCGTCCGTTGAAGCAGTGTCCGGTAAAACTGTGCAGCTGTAAACGTCTTAATAAAAATTAAACCAATGCAAGGAACATGACAGTGGGCTCACTGTGCGTTGAAATAACTCACATACAAACTTTAACGTACTATATTAACAAGGTTAACAGCATAAATGCTTACATTACTGTTGTGCTACAAGATGTTCCCTTCTTAACCCCAGAAACAAGCGAAGAAAAAGAGAGAGAAGAACGATCTGGGAGCGTTCTCCCTTATTAATATCACAGAGGTTATTACATAAATAGTTTACTGCTTGATACTGAGATTAAAATTTAATATTTACTATAAAACCGCCTATGCGGTCGGTGAAACACATAAGGTTCGTGTACATTTATTCCAACGTGAGATACACTTCTCGTTCCAAGTTCTTTTGTCTTAAATGTCTTTACGGCACAAATGCTGCTGGGACGGCACAGTGTCCCCCGAAATGTTCGTGGCACATCATTTTTTTATTGTTTGGCACTAACATTTCTTTCCGTGTGTCCACAGCACTCGCACACTTTGTAAAATCTTTACAGTTCACCCTTCAGTAATAGATTCAACATCTTGTCGAGAATACAAGTTCTATTCGTTTTCATTTATATTCATAGTCATTTAGGCAATACATCAGATCACACAGTGTTTACAAACGATAAACATTACTTACACAGATGAGACCCAGAAAATACCAGATACAGGCACCCAGGTAGATGTCATTTTCCTTGACTTCAGGGAGGCGTTCGATACAGTTCCGCACTGTCGCCTGATAAACAAAGTAAGAGCCTATGGAACATCAGACCAGCTGTGTGGCTGGATTGAAGAGTTTTTAGCAAACAGAACACAGCATGTTGTTTGTTGTGTTGGCAGAAGAGCCAACACTGTGTTACTAGAGGAGGCCGATATGCACGAGTTTTAGCTCACTCAGGCTGGCGTGAGGAGGGAAGGACTATACTGACGTGAGGTCGGGAACATGACAAGGAATTAGAACGCAGAAAGCGGACGTAGCTAGTTTGATACTTAACTTTAATCCATTAGTGATGAACGTCGCTCTTGACGGTACACGATTCACAAAATTGTCTGTTCAGAATTCATTCTAATTACTGAATATGGCGCCTTGCTAGGTCGTAGCAAATGACGTAGCAGAATGCTATGCTGAACTATCGTCTCGGCAAATGAGAGCGTAAGTAGACAGTGAACCATCGCTAGCAAAGTCGGCTGTACAACTGGGGCCAGTGCTAGGGAGTCTCTCTAGACTAGACCTGCCGTGTGGCGGCGCACGGTCGGCAATCACTGATAGTGGCGACACGCGGGTCCGGCGTATACTTAACGGACCGCGGCTGATTTAAAGGCTACCACCAAGCAAGTGTGGTGTCTGGCGGTGACACCACATTGTTCTCAATGGAGAGACGTCTACAGGCGTTTAAGTAACCTCTGGCGTGGCACAGGGGAGTGTTATGGGAGCATTGCTTTTCACAATATATATATAAATGACCTAGGAGACAGTGTCGGAAGTTCCAGGAGGCTTTTCGCGGATGATGCTGTAGTATACAGCATTAGAAAATTGCAGCGGAATGCAGGAAGATCTGCAGCGGATAGGCACTTGGTTCAGGGAGCGGCAACTGACCCTTAACATAGACAAATGTACTGCGAATACATACAAAGAAGGATCCTTTATTGTATGATTATATGATAGCGGAACAAACACTGGTAGCAGTTACTTCTGTAAAACATCTGGGAGTATGCGTACGGAACGATTTGAAGTGGAATGATCATATAAAATTAATTGTTGGCAAGGCGGGTGCCAGGTTGAGATTCATTGGGAGAGTCCTTAGAAAAAGTAGTCCTTCAACAAAGGAGGTGGCTTACAAAACACTCCTTCGACCTATACTTGAGTATTGCTCATCACTGTGGGATCCGTACCAGGTCGGGTTGATAGAGGAGATAGAGAAGATCCAAAGAAGAGTGGCGCGTTTCGTCACAGGGTTATTTGGTAGGCGTGATAGCGTTACGGAAATGTTTAGCAAACTCAAGTGGCAGACTCTGCAAGAGAGGCGCTCTGCATCGCGGTGTAGCTTGCTGTCCAGGTTCCAAGAGGGTGCGTTTCTGCATGAGGTATCGAATATATTGCTTCCCCCTACCTATACCTCCCGAGGAGATCACGAATGTAAAATTAGAGAGATTCGAGCTCGCAAGGAGGTTTACCGGCAGTCGTCCTTCCCGCGAACCAAACGCGACTGGAACAGGAAAGGGAGGTAATGACAGTGGCACGTAAAGTGCCCTCCGCCACACACCTTTGGGTGGCTTGCGGAGTATAAATGTTGATGTAGATAGTGATATTGTTAATATCGCATACTTCCACGTGACTTCTAATTCCAATGCCAAATAAATGTAAGTAATTCGTTTGTATTCTTGATTAGCACCCCTCTCATAGCGTTGTCATTCCAATTATTTCTCCAGTATTGCTGAATGTAAATGCGAACATGGTCCCTGGAGTCAACGTTTTTCGTTTCATCTCCATGGTACCTAACGGCCTACACACAAGCATCTAAAGAATGATCTGTTTTATTGATTGATGGTTTGTTTCTGTGTAATTTTTCTTTACATTCATTTTGCCGCATGTGTGTTTACTAGAGTCAATTAAGATAGGGTATGACTGGATGTCTTCAGCTAACTCTGTACTTAGACAATTAATGCTCCTATGGTTTAATAGTTTTGTAAGACTGGCAGCCACTATTCATTTACAGAGGGCATCATTTCTTTTGATCCGTTTTGCGAACTGTGACTAATGTATCTGAATAAATGGGGTTGGAATGTCCAGCCAGCGTGTAGTGTAAGCAAATATCAAGAAAGTTACTCCAATGTCTCCTACCACAGGCGCCAACGATAGAGGACTGACCAAAAGCTGTCGTGCGGAAGAAGATTCTGTTGGCGTGTGTGGAAAATGTAGCGATTATTAAGTCAGTTCATGTCATGATCTCATACAATTGACATCGATGCTATTGTATGACGTACCTTGTAATGAAATACATCGGTGAAGTGAAAATTTATTTACTTATCCTTCAAGAATTTTAAAGAGGCTGTATTTTGAAGATTACTATGAATTTTAATCTGAATCCATCGAGAGAAGATTAATTTTGAGGATCAAATCTTGTTGAGATTTTTGGGAAGTTAATTAATTTCTAGGTGAGTCAGCGATCGATATCTTCAAAGTCAAGATTAGCGATCACAATTAACTTTCTTAAATTTTGGATGGCACGGAAGTTTGTGGAACAGTTGATGCTAAAATGACTGAAACTTGGTTTCTCTCTACATCCGAGCTAACCGAAAGTCAGTCTGAATAGTCCACTGATGTAGTTCATATTCTCTGGAAAGGAAGTCTGACACGGTCAAGCTGAATTAACGTACTGCAGTGACGCATCTCATTCCTTGAATGAAAGGTATCACGTCCTTAAGTACGTAAGTCAGAGAAAATATGTTCGTGACACAGTAGGTGATACCTGGTGAGCATCCCACTGTTGGGAGGTGTTTTAAATCGAAGGTGCTGATACCAGAGCTGACGACTCAGTGACTGTACGGAAGTAGATAGCAGTCAGACGATCCTACCTGCAGAGTTGGAGATACGAGATCCGTGGAACGGGCGGCGCGGAGGAAAGAGCTGCATGAAATCTAAGAAGGCAAAATGTTAAAGGTAATAAATAACTGTACTGTAATTCTTCATTATCAAGCTGAATTTCAGATATGTTACGTAAGTAGTACAGAGAGGCAATATATGAGTTGGTATCTGTCCTGAGTTGTACTTTCTAAGGTAATGTAAGAAGGTGGATTGAATCTAACTTCTTTTTTATTTAGTGGAGTGAATGAGGACGAGAAGTTAATTTTCAGCAGCTTTATGTGCAGCCTATAAGAAGGCGAAGTCTGAGCCAAGTTTGAGGAAGAAGGCACACTGATTCAGGACACAGACTAGTTGGAGACTCATTAATGATACTTAACGGCGAGCGAATAATCAGTAAGCAAGATTCATTGTATATAAAAGGAGTGATCACGTGGCAACTTTTTTAAGTGTTTGGAGCATGAGGTGAAGTATAACAAACAACCACGCAGCCCAAGGTAGCCTGGAACACCTCAGTGCATAACTAATTAAAAGTGTTCGTTAACTGGGTGTAAAGGACAGTTTATATTGTCGTTGTACGCTAAAAAAGGGGAGAGGGGAGAGGGCACCGCAAGCATCAGGCATTTTAGACAAGTTACGTCGAGGCTCACGACCGGCATCATGACGTAATATTACCACACTGTGTGTTGCACTGGTTTATTGTGTGTTTGTGTTAGGAGCAGATACAAGCTAGAAGCTTCAGAATGGAAATTATATAATTTAATTGCGGTCTGAGGCAATTTCCCTTTTTTCCCCTAAGTAACCATATGATTCCGGCCGCTGTGGTCGAGCGGTTTTAGGCGCTTCAGTCCACAACCACGCGGCTGCTACGCTCGCAGGTTCGAATTCTGCCTCAGGCATGGATGTGTGTGATGTCCTATGTCAGTTAGGTTTAAATAGTTCTAAGTTTAGGGGACTGATGACCTCAGATGTTTAGTACCATAGTGCTTAGAACCATTTAAACCATCTGAATCATATGATTGCATTCTCTGGTGATAATTTATTCATACAAGGCCACAAATTTCGAACCCAAAAAATTCTTCCCATCATCGGTCATCTGAGAGAATACACTTGGATGTTCTCGGAAGAGGTGAAGCTGCTCATAGTCCTCTCCAGATCTTTGAGAACAGCTCTCTGTATCTTACAGATGCATGCGTTTACAGCATGTACGTGACTTCCATGATTTCCCGCATGCTTTCCATTGCTTCGAAAGGACTCTCTTTATTCAGATATCTGCTTTAGATGATTGAGAGAACGATTAGGGTGTTCTCTTTGAGTTCATATTTTTGCTACATCATCCTCTTTAACCGTTAAGGAAGAGGACAACACACACACACACACACACACACACACACACAGACACACACACACACACACACACACACACACACAATATACACGTGTAATGTTACATATAAATAAACAAAAAACGTACTGTATCTGATCGTCGCTGGTGAGGCGTTTCGCGGATGATGCTGTTTTATACATGGCGGTCAAAAAGTTTCTCTTTGAAGATGTTGGTGCAGCGCATTTGCAACATGGCGGGACTCCTTTGCAGGTATATAAGCACCGACACGTAGACAAGGGATTAGTGTGGCATTCGTCTCTTTCTAGCATGCGTGCTTCAAATGTGGAAACGCGAACTGTGGCGACGTTATTACCGAATGCGTCCAAACAAGCCCCTAGTTCTGTTATTTTTTTCTTGACTACCGAAGGGCATATACTGGTAGACTTCGATCAGAGAACGAAGAATGTGTGTGGGACTGCAAATCTGTGAATTCCGCCTTTGTGGAGTGGTGTGCCAAGTTCATGATAACGCTCTTTTCCTTATCGTAATGTCGGAACGCAGAAGTTGCGCCAACTCAAGTGGGGGAGACTTGAATACCTTCCCTATGTTCCTGATCTCTTCTTACGTGGTCATCACTCCTTCGGTTCCTTATAAAAGGTCTTGAAGTGTAGACGATTCCTGTTTAGTAAATCAGCACCTTCAACGTGGTGCGTTGGTCGGATGATTGTCTCAGTGCTCACGGCGATTTTGCCTGGCTGACATACCAAGTCTGAACTGTTGGCCTTCGAACGGATACTTTTTGTGGCCCTTTGCGTACTCGGTGTTACAAGTACAAGAGTGGATACTGAGATCGTTGATACCTTAATTTGTAACAAATTTAGTGTGTTGGTTGGTATTCTCTGCATCTAACAGTGTTCCACACACACACGTCACGTAATTTACTTACTTGAAAAAAAAAAAAAAAAAGATTCAAATGGCTCTGAGCACAATGGGACTTAACATGTGAGGTCATTAGTCCCTAGAACTTAGAACTACTTAAACCTAACTAACCTAAGGACATCACACATATCCATCCCCGAGGCAGGATTCGAAGCTGCCACCGTAGCGGTCGCGCGGTTCCAGACTGAGGTGCCTAGAACCGCTCGGCCACACCGGCCGGCTGCTACTTGAAGTTTTCTGCATCGTCGTAATTGCACCACTAAAGTGGTATACGCCTTTTCATGAAGATTAACCGTTTTGCGTCTACGCGTCCACATTTCTACACCTAACTTGCTGCCCAGAAGAACAGGAACATTAATTGCGCCCTCTTGCCACGTGTACTTAGAGGTACTGACCACCTAAAAACGTACTACTACTAATAGCTGTAATTTCTATTTTGCAAATGAAATAAGTACTGATATACTGTTTTTCGGTGTACTGCCCTCACTGTCACCGATAAAAATATCTACACTTTACCCCTAACACTCTGTATATGGAGAAGTCGCTGCCTTAGATAATTGTAGCGAATTGCAGGAATACCTGCAGGGATTGGCAATTAATACTCAACAAAAGAATCATAGCACATTGCGCACAAATAGGGAAAAATACCCGTTGCCGTATGATTACACGATTGCTTAACAAGCACTGGAAGCAGTGACATCAGGAGATGTGATTCAGGAGCATGCACAGCGAGAGATTTAAACCAAAACAACGGAATAATGCTACTCAGAGAAAACACAAATGTCAGAGTGAGAATCATTGCAAAAATCCTCAAGAGTGCAGACCACCCACGAAGGAATTAGCTTACGAAATCCCGGTACGGTTGATACTTGGATACTGCTTGTCACTGCAGGACCCGCACCAGAAAGAACTGATACAAGAAATACAAAAAATCCAAAGAAGAGAAGCGCGTTTCGTCACAGGCTCGTTTAGTAAGCGCAGATGTGCCAAGAGGATGCTCAGCCAACTCCAGTGGCAGATGTTGTAAGAGAGGCACTGTACAGAATGGTGTAGTTTAGCGTTAAAATACCTTCATCGAACTTTCCTACAAGTGTCAGTCATTATATTGTTTCCTCCTATGTGTATCTATAAAAAAACCGTGAAGGTAAAATTAGAGAGACTCGGGAGCACGCAGGGACTTAAACGACAGTCGTTTCTCCTGCGGAACATTCGCGACTGGGATAGGAAAGGGAGGCAGTGACGGTGATACACAAACAATCCTCCACCGCACTTCATAACGCTCTTGCGTAGTATAGACATAGATGGACATATCTGCCAATCACTACTTTTTTATGACTGTTCCATTGCCACTAAAATAACAACATCGATTTTTCATTCATAATTACAGTACGTTATTTCGAGCAGTGATTTCAATGTCTTATCATTTGATTATTAGTGTTGTAGCGTTCTTAATACATCGAACATACGCCGCGTGATTGCTCCTACGTATTTTTTGAAAAAAAAAAAAAAGAAAAAAAAAGACAGTGACCTAGCAGGAATGATCAATATATGAGGATTTTTATAGGAATGATCATTACAAGCAAAAAAGTCTGCTAGAAGAGGTTGATTTCACAGTACCGAAGTGTACCGCTACCGCCCAGGTCTGGACACTGTCTCAAGTATTCTTACGGTGTACTCAACGAATGTGCCGAAAAAAGTGTAAGAAAACTTAACGCCTAACTTTATTGATATTTACGCCCGGCAAGAGCGTGAATAGAGCACTTATTTGGCGGAGCGGACACGAGAATAACAGCAAGCGACTCACCGCCTTTTTAATATATGATTGCGTGAGGCGCTTTTAGAATTTGATGTAATTTGTGTTTACGTTCAGCGTTCATAGTGTCAAAAAACGTAAACGTAACCTCAGGGATTATATTTCGTGTTATCACAGATATTGCTGAAAGATATCTTTACCATATTTAATTAAAAGTAACCTTTGAATTAAAGAAAATATTTCCTTTTTTAAACGGAACAATCTTTGTTTTGCCGAGAAGGGGCCAATGTCCGTACTGAACTGAATGTTCTTAGTTATTGCTTTAATACGAAATAAATTGAAGTATTCACTTTCTTTTCTTTACTAACTATGATGCGAGTATTTTAAAGCGTCCGTTGATGATCTAACGCAACGAAATTATAATGAAATTATCCCCACCCCGCGCGGGGTAACCGCACGGTCTCGAGCACCTTGTCACGATCCGCGTGGCTCCCCCTGTCTGAGGTTCGTGTCCTGCCTCGGGCATGGGTGTGTGTGTTATCCTTGGCGTAGGTTCGTTTAAGTTAGATTAAGTAGTATGTAAGCTTGTGGACCGATGACCTCAGCAGTTTGGGCCCATAAGATCTTACCACAAATTTCCAAATACTTTTATTCCTACGCAAGATGTCTGAGAAGAATGGTCGATTGTTCGGCCGTTTTGTTGTTTATCCAGTGTAATGCAAAACTTGAAAGTAAACCTTATCTTTCCTTCTGCATGAAGGTCACTACACACATGAAAGAAAATGCAGAAGTAGCTTAAATTACAATATATTATTTAAAATTCACGACTTACAATACGAAATGGCCGCCGTAGATTGGGTTATCTTCAAGACTAGAACAGAGAGTGTGTAATAACGCTGGTGTTTTTCACTTCTTGTCTCTCTTTTCTATTATTTTTTTTTGTTATTATTATTATTATTATTACTTGCGTAACAACGCATATACGAAAAGAGCCGCGAAATACCTTTCAGTAATGCTGTGCCATGAATTTCTTTATAAACATTAATTTTCAACAAAACAGAATATATCGTATTGTTATTGTTCTGTATCTGGCTTTCTATTAAAGGAACATTTTTACGTTACTGTAACTCACTATAAAATTCAACATATCTTCCCAACTTTATAGTTATTGAAAATGAAAATTACTTTGTTATGAATACTGATGTTACAGTTCGCAATGATTGCTCAACATCAAAATTTTGCAGTGGATTTTTGTTAACAGTAAAACACCAGTAATTACCACGACTAGCACAAGAACATGAGACTATTATCGGAGAAAATGACGTTTTTTCTATAAGGTTTGCCAGACCAGAACTAAGCACAGCAAGATTCCTATTATGTTATGAAGGCAAATTATCTTTTTTGTACTGTTAGTAATATACACTCCTGGAAATGGAAAAAAGAACACATTGTCACCGTGTGTCAGACCCACCATACTTGCTCCGGACACTGCGAGAGGGCTGTACAAGCAATGATCACACGCACGGCACAACGGTCACACCAGGAACCGCAGTGTTGGCCGTCGAATGGCGCTAGCTGCGCAGCATTTGTGCACCGCCGCCGTCAGTGTCAGCCAGTTTGCCGTGGCATACGGAGCTCCATCGTAGTCTTTAACACTGGTAGCATGCCGCGACAGCGTGGACGTGAACCGTATGTTCAGTTGACGGACTTTGAGCGAGGGCGTATAGTGGGCATGCGGGAGGCTGGGTGGACGTACCGCCGAATTGCTCAACACGTGGGGCGTGAGGTCTCCACAGTACATCGATGTTGTCGCCAGTGGTCGGCGGAAGGTGCACGTGCCCGTCGACCTGGGACCGGACCGTAGCGACGCACGGATGCATGTCAAGACCGTAGGATCCTACGCAGTGCCGTAGGGGACCGCACCGCCACTTCCCAGCAAATTAGGGACACTGTTGCTCCTGGGGTATCGGCGAGGACCATTCGCAACCGTCTCCATGAAGCTGGGCTACGGTCCCGCACACCGTTAGGCCGTCTTCCGCTCACGCCCCAACATCGTGCAGCCCGCCTCCAGTGGTGTCGCGACAGGCGTGAATGGAGGGACGAATGGAGACGTGTCGTCTTCAGCGATGAGAGTCGCTTCTGCCTTGGTGCCAATGATGGTCGTATGCGTGTTTGGCGCCGTGCAGGTGAGCGCCACAATCAGGACTGCATACGACCGAGGCACACAGGGCCAACACCCGGCATCATGGTGTGGGGAGCGATCTCCTACACTGGCCGTACACCACTGGTGATCGTCGAGGCGACACTGAATAGTGCACGGTACATGCAAACCGTCATCGAACCCATCGTTCTACCATTCCTAGACCGGCAAGGGAACTTGCTGTTCCAACAGGACAATGCACGTCCGCATGTATCCCGTGCCACCCAACGTGCTCTAGAAGGTGTAAGTCAACTACCCTGGCCAGCAAGATCTCCGGATCTGTCCCCCATTGAGCATGTTTGGGACTGGATGAAGCGTCGTCTCACGCGGTCTGCACGTCCAGCACGAACGCTGGTCCAACTGAGGCGCCAGGTGGAAATGGCATGGCAAGCCGTTCCACAGGACTACATCCAGCATCTCTACGATCGTCTCCATGGGAGAATAGCAGCCTGCATTGCTGTGAAAGGTGGATATACACTGTACTAGTGCCGACATTGTGCATGCTCTGTTGCCTGTGTCTATGTGCCTGTGGTTCTGTCAGTGTGATCATGTGATGTATCTGACCCCAGGAATGTGTCAATAAAGTTTCCCCTTCCTGGAACAATGAATTCACGGTGTTCTTATTTCAATTTCCAGGAGTGTATTATCAGCAGCCCGCGTCAACCTGCAAAACACATCATAAAATCTGCTGCTCTGCTCTACCTGTCCGAAAGCTGAAAGAAATAATTTTATTTCACTATTACCTCCCCGCTTCTTTGCGGTATGATAGATTTCATTTAATGCAGTTTGAGTGCGCCGCGGCAGCGGCTCGTTCGTTCGTAGCGCAGCTCTGCACCACGGATAATATGTAAATAACTGAAAATGTCTTAAAGGGATGGGATAATATGCCGAGCAAGCTATTACAAATAATAATGCAAGGTTTCATTAAATAACTCTATTCAAAACATTTAAATATGTTAATTATTACACACCTTTAAAATGAGTACGTAATGGCGTACATCTCTCAATCTTGACAAAAGAAGGCTAGGCTAGCGTACAATACAACGTCACAGGCTATCCTACTCCCGTAACTCCAAGAAGAAGACAGAGAAATTAATGTTCGTGCTGTATTATTTATACTAGTCACACATTCTCATCTTTGTTTGATATTTATCGTCTGTGGCGGTTTCAGTACTCGCCGACACAGATATTATCTAAAATAAATAATAAAAAAAGTACATAATTCCATACAATAACAAAACATAATACACAATGTTTTCTCTTTACTACATAATATGTCTTTTGCTAATAGACGTTACAATGCTCCCTGGCAGCAATTGACTAACGTTAAGAATGTTCGGCAATATGCTGCCACTAACGTCCGTTTTGTCATTGTCTATCACCTTATTTGGAATATTCACTGTTCACTTCCTTGCTCTTTTGCACTATAGTTTTAATTACACTCTTTATGGTTTTCTCACACTTTGCGAGGTGACCGTAAACCTAGTCCCAGGGTCATTACAGTTTCCTGGCTCCCCCATTCGGGCTACGTGCGGTCAGAAAACCTGGGAAAACTGCGCCGGAGCCATGGTCATCTCGCCTGGTTTGTCTTAAAACAGTTTGATTGTTCATCAAAAAAGGTTGGACATTATCCAGTGTTCATAGATAACAAAGATTATTTATGACAAAATGTTAAACTCTTAGTCTCCTTGTCAAAAATGTACCTTCTACACTCTTTCACATTTGTGTTCTGTGTCACACTGAAAGTCAATCATTAAACAGTTTTACAGTAGTGTAATGGATTGTCTCTACAGCTAGTAACGACAAATGTTTTACCATGGTACGGCATTCGCGTCAGTTTGCTTCACTAATGTGACGAAAACATATAACATATATCACTGAACCAATGAATATTTTGAGTCTATACACAGTAACTAAAGAAAAAAAATATTTGTCACGTAATTTCGTGTCCAATAAATCATTTTCATATTAGTACATTAACAACGTAGTTGGTAATGTTCGGTTGAATGTCAACAATGTACGAAGCGGGCGACGCGAAGCAATTGTTGCTTAGCGTCGTCTGGAACGCGGCGTGCCAACGACCGCTGAGGTCGACGACCTGCTCGCAGTAACAGCGACGGCGTGCTGAGGTGGCGCCCGAGCAGTCGCGAACCGCGCCGAACCATTCACCACTGTCGGCGTGTTGCAGTGGTTTCCCGCGACCGGCTGGCTGGCGGCACGGCACTCGTCTCTGCTTCTCCGCATGGCTCCCCGTCGTAATGCATGAAACAAATATTCCACAACGGTGTACTTTAAGGATACAGATTATTAGCTGTGGGAGAAAATGCAACTTGGTTAAAAGCGTTTATTGTTCAGTAAGCCGTCGCTTCGCTGGTATGCACAGGATGTTTTGGCGTGATAACAGGTTTCTTGTGACACTAGTATTCAGGGTTCGTCACACACCCGTTGTACTACACACTTTCACTTATTTTCACGGTCTCTCAACACGCGAAAATGTTTCGGTTCACACACACTAAATGGTTCCGTCGAGCGATGTTTGTTTGAATCAACTCAGAACGGATCACTAACTACCGTTTTTACACACAGTGTATTGTTCGTTGAGCACTGCACTATGACAGTTAGTCACTCAAAACTTAACTTATACCGACGTATATATTGGTGCAGATACAACAGTCATTTTCTGTCCCTACTACACACAATATTCCGTCCTTTTCTAGATTATTTATGCACACAGTTTATTTTTAATGCATATCAACTGTTCTTAGCATAATCACTCTCATCTACATTGAGTCCATTGTTTTTACCTTGTCATTACACACTTTTAATACTATTACTAGGCATATATGGCTTTTTTGTAATTATTTAAAGGTGTGTGATTTTTGGTACATAGCTTTCTTTTCCTTTTTCAGTGTAGCTTGCCAGGTTATCACCCATCTAGCCAACAGATTTTACCATGTGCATGACAGCTTGACTTGGGCATATTGCTCAATAAATACTTCATTTAGTACTAGTATTATTTTAATAATCTGTCCTACAGGACTACAGTGTAGTTTCCGCGTGACTTGATTCGCGTACCGCGTAATTAATATTCAAGGGCGTGTACCAAGTACACAGGCTTCAATTGAAGCATCGATACATACAAAGCGTAGGTTACACGGAACGGGTTTGTTTTTGATCAAATTCTGCTCCAGTGTCGTTCTCATATCACTACTGGCAGTAAACGTTACATCACATAATTGTTTCGTACTACAAAGTCAATTTTTGGCTAGTAGAGACTCTCTCTCAGGGTTCCTTAATTCTAACACAATTACATCTGTTACATTACTATATGAGATTTCATCATTAATTGTACTTATTTACTACAAATGAAAAATGATTCAAGAAATTAATCATTATTTTATCAACAAAAAGATTGTTCATTGCTTGATGAGCATATAGTATTTTAATGACACTAATTGTCTGTAAACAAAGTCTTCCATTTGCATATTATTGCTCAGTTTACTGATTCTACTTCCTCAAAATTTTAACTATACACAAATTCTTTCTTAAAGCTAACATACTTATACTCTAAAACACAATTGAAATCTTCTCATACCTACTACTATTTACATCTGACACGTCACTGAATAAATAATTTTACTATCCCACTCTAACCTCTTTCAAATCTCTCTAGCCACTACTTCCCTCCTTGACCAAGGGATGGAGTAAGATGTGCGACAGTATGTTTTGTGGGGCATCACCTCTATGTGATAGTGGTACCCCCTGACTATTCCTGGTCGGTCGGTAAATACCATTGTATATTCCGATAGCAGCTGCGTCAACTGTTGCTTTTGTATGTTGCTTAAACCTTCAGATTCCTGTACTTTGGTTTGAAATTCAACAACATTTCGATCTTCTATACTCGGATAATAGAGATCTGTCACAGGTGAATAATCATTGAGGTGTAGTACCCAGGGGTTCCTACATTTGATATTAATTCGGTTGCAACATGGCACAAGTACCTCCTTCGATTTCATCATAGACAACTCAATCCTCCTACCTTTATTAACTATGCTTAGTTCTCCCGAGGAGAGGTCGATCACTGCGTCCCTCTCACGGAGAAAATCTACTCCCAGAATGCAGGCCACCTTTAACCCTTTAACAATGAGGAACGAGCTCACTATGGTTTCGCCCTCCTTATAAATCTCCACCTGCACCTGGTACTTAACTAATTGGCTCTGTGCACTTATAGCTCCAGACACCTTGCAATTATTAACCGGGAAAGTCGGTATGCTACGTCCCTTCCCCAGCGCTTTACACAACTCTGTACTCATTACGCTCACCGAGGCACCTGTGTCGATGATTATATTCACTGCAACATCATTGATTTTCGCTTCTATTATGGCTTGCACATTTTCGTTGCTATCTTTCTTACATTCATGCGGTTCGGTCAGTAGATCTTTATCCATACTGATACCGTCGTCGTATCGCAGCATATGTATTCCAGGGATATTATTGTCATTCGTGTTGTTCTCACTCCACCCCTCGGCCAGCGATGGAGAGCATATCGAGGCCGATTCTAGTTTGTTGGATGGCTTGCTTGCGAGGTACTTGGACGGCTATTGTCCGCGACCTCTACTATGTGTACGTTTTGATTTGTAGGCCGCCACGACTGCGCAATAGGCGCGTTTTGCAGTGGTGGTCTGTTGTTATCGTACCGGTCATTACCCTGCCGCTCTGGGCTTGGTCGCTGATTCTGATTCCAATTGCGATTACTGTCGCTGTAATTGCTATGCCACTGACCTCGCGCATTTTTCCAGCGGTTGGTTCCTGGCAGTCCGGAATCGTACCGGTCGTCAAATCGACGCTTTTTATTATGGGACGGTTGACTATACCCGTTCTGACTTCTCCCATTATTACCATTTTGCGAATGCTCTTGCCTCTTGTTACCACCCCCACCATTTCCATGGGTGTGATTTTGTGCACTATTATTTCTATCATGTTTACACCCTGATCCATTATTACGCGAGTGATCACACGCTGCTTTTGCGTCTTCCTGGATTAAGTCTATTGAATCTAGAACAGACTGGAAATGTTCCATGTCGCTCTCTGGTACGTGTATTAATTTCTCTTTGATATGAATGGGTAAATGTGATTTTAGGAGTCTTATTATGTCTCTTGGTGAGATAGGCTCGTCCCAGTAGCGCGTTTTGTTTATATATTTCTCGAAATACCGTCTCAGATTCCCAAGACGGGGTGAGTACGGTTCGGGATTGTATACTTCTTTTCTTAGCCGCTCTTGTATACAAGGCGACCAGTATTTCGACAAAAACGCCCTTTCAAACTGTTCATACGTCATGCAGCTGTCTGCTACTTCCGTAACCCACAACGCTGCATCACCCTGAATGTATGACATTATGTATTGAATTTTCTGTGCTTCGTTCCACACACTAGGCAAGATATTTTTAAAGCTTTTTATGGATACTACTGGGTGTACTGACTTCCGTTCAGTAGTAAACGTTTGAAACTGCCTATTTTTTATCAAACTTTCTTCAACTAATATTTTTGGACTATACTGGTTTGCTCCTGGGACATAGGCTGTGTGCTCCGAACCGAAGTTACAGCTCTTCGCATTATCGCCTAAAGATTCACCATTGTTGCGTCGCGTGTAAGTTTGTGCGTTGCCAAAAACATTGGCTGTTGGCGACATAGTTTCATGTTCAAGATGCTTGTTACTCTGTGCTAAACCCTTTTTCAAGTCGGATATCCGTTTGTTAATATTCACTTGCCACTGCGGAATATCCTCACTGAGTATTTGTTTGATGGTTTGCACGTCGTTCTGTACCTGACTATTTACTGCGGTACTGAACGATTCGGGATCTCTATCTGCCATGGCTGCTTGTACCTTAGAATTAATATTTTTGTCGATCTCACTCTCCTTCGCTTCTAGTCATGAGTTGAATTCGGTTTCAATTTTAGTCGCTTGTTCGTTCCACTTCTGCTCTACAAGCTGTGTGGAATCTATTTCTAGCTTTTCTAATCGGTTGGCTAAGACACGTATCTCGTCTACCCTGTTAGTGTTTGCTACTTGCAGGTTGTTGACCTGTACAATCAGCTCCTGCACGGCCTTAGGTATCGACTCATAATTCTGTTTCATACAGGCAATCTCTTTTTTCATATTTTCTAACGATTGCACAAGTTGCTGGTCCCGCTCAGCTTGCTGGCGATCCCGCTCAGCCTGCTGGGCAAGAAACTTTTCCTCTAGCCGGCGATCCCGCTCAGCTTGCTGGGCAAGGAAATTTTCTGCTAACTGGCGATCTCGCTCAGCTTGCTGGCGATCTCGCTCAGCTTACTGGCGATCTCGCTCGGCTTGCTGTCGCGCAAATTTTGCCTGGTAATCCAGCACGCGCTCTAATATCGCCTGAAGTGAATACCCCCCAGGCAGATTACCACTCTCTGGTTCCTGCTTTTCTGGAGGTGGTGCAATTTCTTTATCTACCTCTCCTTGAGCGCTGGTGGGCGGTGGCATCACTTCCTGTGCCCCTGCCCCCACATTTTCGCATGGTATATCCTCAAAGAGAGTACTTGTACTGCTTAATGCACCCGTTTCTACATTTCCTGCACTAACTAATGGCTGTTCCTCAGTATCCATATTGCTCGGACGTTGACTACGCAGTTTAACCATATTCATAAATTACCTTCTCGAACACAAGGTCTGGCAGTTTTTCCTTGCACACAAAATATGTTAATTTATCTACAATACACTGCACACTAAAAATTACTATCTACAACCAACTTTGCCCTGTCATAAACACTAACTTCAAACTACGCACACCACTAGCGATATGAGATCACTTCACTGGAGTTAAGCTTCTACAAACAGGACAACTACACTGTAGTCTTACCTTTAGTTTATCTGATTTCGGGGTTCGGGTGCCCCCAGATTATGTAGTCGTTACAGTTTCTCCGTACTATCAGGATCGTTTCCTCTGACTCGCTTGCAGTGGTGCGTTTTTTCATGAAAGAATGTTTGTACATTCATTAATACATGGCATTAATCATGATACACATACATACATTTATCACTAAATACATACATATATATAACAATAGACACTGAAAGAAAATACATAAAACAATTATTTTCGTGGCCACTGCAAATTCTGGCCCCGCGTTTTTGGGCGACAGTTTCACTTCTTGTCTCTCTTTTCTATTATTTTGTTTTGTTATTATTATTATTATTATTATTACTTGCGTAACAACGCATATACGAAAAGAGCCGCGAAATACCTTTCAGTAATGCTGTGCCACGAATTTCTTTATAAACATTAATTTTCAACAAAACAGAATATATCGTATTGTTATTGTTCTGTATCTGGCTTTCTATTAAAGGAACATTTTTACGTTACTGTAACTCACTATAAAATTCAACATATCTTCCCAACTTTATAGTTATTGAAAATGAAAATTACTTTGTTATGAATACTGATGTTACAGTTCGCAATGATTGCTCAACATCAAAATTTTGCAGTGGATTTTTGTTAACAGTAAAACACCAGTAATTACCACGACTAGCACAAGAACATGAGACTATTATCGGAGAAAATGACGTTTTTTCTATAAGGTTTGCCAGACCAGAACTAAGCACAGCAAGATTCCTATTATGTTACGAAGGCAAATTATCTTTTTTGTACTGTTAGTAATATATTATCAGCAGCCCGCGTCAACCTGCAAAACACATCATAAAATCTGCTGCTCTGCTCTGCCTGTCCGAAAGCTGAAAGAAATATTTTTATTTCACTATTACCTCCCCGCTTCTTTGCGGTATGATAGATTTCATTTAATGCAGTTTGAGTGCGCCGCGGCAGCGGCTCGTTCGTTCGTAGCGCAGCTCTGCACCACGGATAATATGTAAATAACTGAAAATGTCTTAAAGGGATGGGATAATATGTCGAGCAAGCTATTACAAATAATAATGCAAGGTTTCATTAAATAACTCTATTCAAAACATTTAAATATGTTAATTATTACACACCTTTAAAATGAGTACGTAATGGCGTACATCTCTCAATCTTGACAAAAGAAGGCTAGGCTAGCGTACAATACAACGTCACAGGCTATCCTACTCCCGTAACTCCAAGAAGAAGACAGAGAAATTAATGTTCGTGCTGTATTATTTATACTAGTCACACATTCTCATCTTTGTTTGATATTTATCGTCTGTGGCGGTTTCAGTACTCGCCGACACAGATATTATCTAAAATAAATAATAAAAAAAAGTACATTATTCCATACAATAACAAAACATGATACACAATGTTTTCTCTTTACTACATAATATGTCTTTTGCTAATAGACGTTACATGTTTTAGGTTTCTTGCGCCAGCGAGTAAAAGAACAATTACATTACTACATAAATTCTATACAGTTATCTGATAAATTCTGTTTGTACCATTATTATTTCGTTTCATTACAGATTACCGTTATGACAGCAAACTGCATGAGCATTTTCAGGGTATTACAATTTTCATTTTACTTTGCTTTGTGTCCGACTTGTCGTCGCACGATTTAATATTTTGTACCGCGTATCGGTACAGAAGGTAAAGTGTTCAGAGCTCTTAAGGTATGCATTTTAGAGCCCAGACTTATCGAATTATCGTTCCTGTCATATCCTGACTATTGACCATTCCTGCTGGAATACCCTGTATAAGGGAGAGAGCACTTATTGGATACATTCCAGTGTCCGATTTCACTCGTCGGCTTTGAGAAATGACGTCATAACTAAGGCAAAGATGCTACGTAAGGGCAATCTATGAAAGCAACTGATCATGCTCGTAAACAAACGAATGTAGCATGTCATGCATTATATCGAAACGAACTGAAGATAACGAATATAATTAAGAACAAGAATTGAAAACAGGTTTTCATATGTGGTAAGAAGTATTCTCGTAATTTATGCGACTAGAAAATCACAGAGTAGCTTTAAATTGTATTACAGTACAGCGCATGGCGAAGTCATACTGTTATAAAATAGCGTTAATTTTACATTAATTATTGAACCTAACGGGAGAAGCACAAGAAAGTGGGAGTTTTGGATGGGGAGAAGCTAAAATGTATCAGAAAAACTGGAAGATTAAATGAATGACAACAAATACGAAACAATAGGATAAAGTGTGGAGAAACCGACTCATTAAATTCTAAAACAAAAGCCATTACATGATAAAGGAATATCTACAAAAATAGAATACTGGAATCGATAACTAGAATTAACATATGTAGGTAAATTCCAGTTATAGCTTCCAACTGCTCCATGATTCATATGCAAATTGTTTTTGCAGTTGTATGCACTGAAATGTAATACCATTTTTACATTTGAAACAGCTCTCTAAAACCGCTGCGAAGTATAACAAAAATTGGAAACGGGAATTATAATTGACATTCTAAGTAGACCAATTCTAGTTACCGATCCCAATATTAGTAACCTATTTGGTATAGTTGAGAGAGCAATTCCGAATGCAGAGATCATACACCACTGGCCATTAAAATTGCTACACCACGAAGATGACGTGCTACAGACGCGAAATTTAACCGACAGGAAGAAGATGCTGTGATATGCAAATGATTAGCTTTTCAGAGCATTCATGCAAGGTTGGCGCCGGTGGCGACACCTACAACGTGCGGACATGAGGAAAGTTTCCAACCGATTTCTCATACACAAATAGCAGTTGACCGGCGTTGCCTGGTGAAACGTTGTTGTGAAGTCTCGTGTAAGGAGTAGAAATGCGTACCATCACGTTTCCGACTTTCATAAAGGTCGGATTGTAGCCTATCGCGATTGCGCTTTATCGTATCGCGACATTTCTTGTAGCGTTGGTCGAGATCCAATGACTGTTAGCAGAATATGGAATCGGTGGGTTCAGGAGAGTAATACGGAACGCCATGCTGGATCCCAACGACCTCGTATCACTAGCAGTCGAGATGACAGACATCTTATCCGCATGGTTGTAACGGATCGTGCAGCCACGTCTCGATCCCTGAGTCAAGTTTCAGGCAGCATTGACTATCAGCTCGGAGACCATGGCTGCGGTTATCCTTGACGCTGCATCAGAGACAGGAGCGCCTGCAATGGTGTACTCAACGACGAACCTGGTTGCACGAATGGCAAAACGTCATTTTTTCGGATGAATCCAGGTTCTATTTATAGCAGCATGATGGTCGCATCCGTGTTTGGCGACATCGCGGTGAACGCACATTGGAAGCGTGTATTCGTCATCGCCATACCGGCGTGATGGTATAGGGTGCCATTGGTTACACGTCTCGGTCACCTCTTGTTCGCATTGACGCCACTTTGAACAATAGACGTTACATTTCAGATATGTTACGACCCGTGGCTCTACCCTTCATTCGATTCCTGCGAAACCCTACATTTCAGCAGGATCATACACGACCGCATGTTGCAGGTCCCGTACGGGCCTTTCTGGGTACAGAAAATGTTCGACTGCTGCCCTGGCCAGCACATTCTCCAGATCTCTCACCAATTGAAAACGTCTGGTCAATGGTGGCCGAGGAACTGGCTCGTCACAATACGCCAGTCACTACTCTTGGTGAACTGTGGCATCGTCTTGAAGCTGCATGGGCAGCCGTACCTATACACCCCATCCAAGCTCTGTTTGACTCAATGCCCAGGTGTATCAATGCCGTTATTACGGCCAGAGGTGGTTGTTTTGGGTACTGATTTCTCAGGATGTATGCACCCAGATTGCGTGAAAATGTAATCACATGTCAGTTCTAGTATAATATATTTTTCCAATGAATAGCCGTTTATCATCTGCATTTCTTCTTGGTGTAGCAATTTTAATGGCTAGTAGCGTATTATCCTACATTTTAGTGCACACACGTGCTGAAAAGACGATCTAATTAATGAAGCATCGAATGGCTGGAATCCGTAACTATAATTGACCTATATAGGAGGTCAATTCTAGTTATCGGTTCTAACTTTCGGATGGTTTATAGTTTTGAATATTTTTGCAGTAAATCTATGGACTATGTTTTTGTTGGATATCTAGATTTATTATTGATCTCAGAGCCACTACGAAAAACTAATAAATATTTTAGGTACAGCTTCCAAAATTTTCTTTTTCATAGTACCATATGTGGAAATTCTGTAACACTTTAGTGCACACACTTGTTGTTAAAACGATCCAAACAATGAACCGTGGAACGGTTGGGCTCCATTGGTCAGTACCAGTTACCGATTTCAGTATTTGTTAGACCCTAAGTTTTGTCAATTTTCGTTACTTGTGTACTCGTCCCGTTAGATTTAACAATTAGTATGAAAAGTTAAGGCTAATTCATAATATTTTGACTTCACCATGCGCTGTACTGTACTGGATTTAAAAGTTCTCTGTGCTTTTCTTATCCCCATAAATTACGATAATAATTTATTTCAGACATGTATACTCCTCTTTTTCCGTTCTTATTTCTTTTCATTATCTTTAATTCTTGTCGGTATAATTTAATAATTTATTTAAGTCATGTATATTTCTCTTTTTCCGTTCTTATTTCTTTTTGTTACCTTTAATTCTTGTCGGTATAATTTGTGGCCAAGTAATTAATTATGTGAACTTTGTTTGTAATTTTATCGTACACTACATTCGTTTGTTTACGAATATAATCAGTTGCTTTCAAAGATTGCATCTATGTAGCGTCTCTGCCTTAGGTGTGACGTCATTGCTCAAAGCTGACGAGTGGAATGGGACACCAGAATTGACCCCTCTTCTTTATTTACTTAGTAGAAATTCAGGATGGTCGTAAGAAGACTGATAAATCTGGTGATAACTGGAACAGGTAACTGAAGTAAATAAATTCGCGATCAAAAACTGGTTCAGTTTATAAAAATTCATAAACATTGGATCTCTGCAATTCTCAAGGTGATCATGATTTTCCTCATCAGGAATGGAATATTAATGTACTATTGTTTTGATATTTGGGTACTCAAACTTTAGAATGACTATTTTTCGTGTATACCTCAATAACACAACGAGACAGTTACAGTGTGAATCACATATCGTTTATTAGACAAAGTTGACACAGTTAGGTCACATACATTAAAGTGACGCTTGTCTAAAAAGTCTCCGGACAGTTCGTAGTGTGCACGTAAAAGCCCGCTCAGAGCGTTAACAAGTCATCCAAGACGTGGAGTAAACGATCAGAGTATATCAGCGCTCAACACGTGACTTCTGCTCGTTAAGTACGTTTCCGGGGATTACCGGGCGTCCAACGACGTCTGTCTAGAAGATATTGTAGGTGGCCGCCATGGTGCAACTAGCTTGACATTTGCGGTCCAGAGGCCACCGGCGAGGTGGCGTAGTGGTCAAGCACACTGGAGTGGCATTCGGAAGGACGATGGTTCATATCCGCATCCGGCCATCCACATTTAGGTTTTCCTTGATTTCCCTAAAGCGCTACAGGCAATTCCGGGATGGTTCCTTTGAAAGGGCATGGCCGATTTCCTTCCCCACCCTTGAAAGATTCTGAGTTGGCGTTCCGTGATGTCATCGGGACGTTGCGCCATGCCTTTCTTCCTTTCTCCGGTGACTACTGCACGCTCCCATCATAGTTGCCTATCGGAACTTCTTACCCACAGTGCGGTTGCAATGTGGCACTGACGAGTGGTTGGTGTCCGTCCTTGTTGTAGAGGCCTAAGGGAGTAAATATATTTATTATGTTTATTGTACAGGCATTTGGTGTGTACAACGTGCAGCCAGTTCTTATTACATAAGTGGTATACGTTACACATCAAAAACATATCGTAACAAATATTATTCTCTTAGGTTAGTAGGGGAATTTGTCAAAGTTTAGCAGCTGTTCGAAACCGATTACAACACATGGACATATATTACATAGATGTATATGATACTAAAATGTAGACAAGATGAATATCTACAAATCATAAATATTTTCATAAACAGTAAAGACCTCACCAAACTGAAGTCTGATCTAAACACCACAGGGACTCTCGAGGCGTGGTTACAATGGAGGTGATTTGGCCTTACCTTACCCTCATGATTGAATGATGACCTATACTTTTATGTGGATTCCGAACCACGCTGTAGCTTGCTACTTTTCATATTATCAGACATCGACACATGTGGGAGAAGTGATATATGACAGACAAAAATCGTAAAACTAATTGGGTATCAATCTTTGGATATTTGGACCAGTAGTCTGTCCTTTAACCACAAAATAAAAATCCGACCGCCAGACGCTAAAACCATTTTTTAAAGAAAAATGTGCAAAATATGGGGTAACGGTTGACATTGGGTGATTTTGACTGATAACATAAAACGGTGAACCAAAGACGGAACTGATCTCAATAAACGTCATCGTGTTACCTGTAGTACGATACGCGGCTTTGTAATGAAATAGCCTATACTATATCTGAATGGCACGGTATAGAGCAGATGTACAATTTAAGATGCGATATTCGGTCCCACCGTAGCCATCACTTCCGAAATCGCGACATAATCGGAAAGAATGTATGTGATTTTCGTGACTGTATTTATCATTGTCACTCGTTTCACTCACAGAAAACTTAGTTGTACAGTTAACTCCCAACCAGACTGCCTCCTCGGATAATGCTACAGATTCAGAAAAAACTGGAACCATCACATAAAAAAATGTTTTGCGAAAGCGAACCACGGACTGCGTTTTATTTGCAGAATATTTAGAAACTACAACAAATCTGCTAAGGAGACTGCCTACCCTGCTTCTGGGGAACTGCTGCACGTTATGGAAACCTTATTAGATCGGACTGATGGTCAACATCGAAAAAGTTAAAAAAGAGAGCAGCCCGTTTTGTGTTATCACGAAACAGGAGCGAGAGCGCCACGGATAAAAGAGGTATGGTGGCATTCATTAAAAGCGTTTCCCATCGCAATGCTAAAATATTTTCTTGACTTCCAACACGGGAGAAATAATCGTCGTAATAAACATCAGAAATCGGAGCCCGCAAGGGAAATGTAGGCTTTCACTTTTCCTATCGGGTACTGGAAATTTCGAGAAACTGTCTGAAAATAGCTGTATGAATAAAAATCATGTACATGTAGATGTACACAATATATCACTTAATACCGCCTCTGCCGGCCGCGGTGGTCTAGCGGTTCTGGCGCTGCAGTCCGGAACCGCGGGACTGCTACGGTCGCAGGTTCGAATCCTGCCTCGGGCATGGGTGTGTGTGATGTCCTTAGGTTAGTTAGGTTTAAGTAGCTCTAAGTTCTAGGGGACTTATGACCTAAGATGTTGAGTCCCATAGTGCTCAGAGCCATTTGAACCATTTGAATACCGCCTCATTGAAAATAGAAGTTTGCTTACGAAATAATATTACACAAAATTTCATTTAATATATATACACGGTCCAGTCACATTGATGTGACCACCGCCTATGTTCATCTGTGTGCAATAACCACTAACAGATGGCAGGTGGCTGTAGAAACGGAGAGATTTACCTGTAGTCCAAAAGGGCATGACCATTGACTTTCGGGCAAAGTGTGGAAGCATTTCCGGAACTTTTAAGTTAGTAAACTGTTCGTGTGCCACCTTGGTTCAAGTATACCGTACACGGTTAGATGGCGCTGCTATCCAAAACCGGCGCCAAGGCAGCTGCGTTGCACAGTGGGCCACAGATGACAGGGCAGACGACGGCTATGAAGATGTGTGCAGGCGAACGAACGTGCAAATGTTGAGCAACTGACCGCGCAGGTGAACCAGTAGGCTACCATCAGCGTCTCCTCAACGACTATTCAGTGAACATTGCTTAATATGAGCCCCTGCAGCAGGCGCCTATTTCATGCACCCATGCTTTCTGTTCATCGGTGACGAAGGCTGGAATTTGCACGCCAGTACCGAAACTGGACGTCCAGCGAGTGGCGACGGGTGGTCTTTTCAGGTGAATCACGATTTATGCTCCATGCGACTGCTGGTCATTGGGGCGTACGGCGTGAAAGCAAAAACCCTGCAAGAATCGTAAGAAGGAGAGAAGGAAGGAAGATTGGGTTTAACGTCCCATCGTCATCGAGGCCATTAAAGACGGAGCACAAGCTCAGAATGTGTCAGGGATGGGGAAGAAAATCGGCGGTGCCCTCCCAAAGGAACTATCCTGATTTTGCGTGGAACGATTTTGGCAAATCTGGATGGCCGGTCCCGGGTTTGAACAGTTGTCCTCCTGAATGCGAGTACAGTATGCTAACTACTGTGCCACCTCGCTCGGTGAATCGTAGGAAAGGTCCACGCATGAGGGCATTCCCGTCATCTGGAAGGGACTAAGGATCAACGCAAGTATGCATAAAATCTCGGGGACTACGTCCAGCCCTAAACGCAGCATTGACCAACAGGACAACGCGATGTGACACACAACTCACAGCCTGCGTTTGAGTTTCTAACAGCACCAGGATGAGTTTACCGTACTGCCCTGGCCACCGAAGTCCTCGTATATAAACCCAATCGAGAATCTGTGGGACCACCTCGATCGAGCTGTTCACGCTATAAATCCTCAACCGAGAAACATAGAGCAGCTGGCCACAGCACTGGAGACGACATGGCTCCATTTACCTGCCGGTACCTTCCATAACCTGACTCTTCCTGTACGTCTCGTAGCGGCACGCGCAGCGAAAGGTGATTGTTCAGGCGTTTGACAGATGGTCACATTAACGTGACTGGAAAGCGTGTTTTCTTCAGGAGGTGTGTTACTCCTGCGACTAATCGAATCTAGTTCCTACATTATCCGGAAGAGGCATATGTTTATCTTTGTTAACTTTCCTTCTAAATGATGTTATCTTCTGGTAACACTACGTCTTCCGAAAAGTAAAATAACACACACATTGGGCTGTAGCCTAAAGAGATTGGCAATAAACATTTAAAATACACGTGGTTCAGCGCCTGTCAAAATCGACGGGAGAAGAGGACATAAATCGGAGATAACAACTGACGTACGCAGTAGTTCGTCACAGCGAGCGCCGGAACTGCGTCACCCCGTAGGCGGACCTCGCGCCAGTGGCCAGGGAGGTGCGAGGCTCCCCGTAAGCCCCCGTCCCGGTGGAGCCGTGGTAAGCGGCGGCCGCCACTCGGACCGGCAGCGACGCGTCCTCCGACACGTGGAGCGCGCGCTGGCACGGCACGCCGGCGCTCTGCAGGGACATAACTCCCCGTGGCCGCGTCTCCGACTCTCGTTCTCCCTGTCACTCAACAAAAACTTCTCTACAATCAACGTCTCCAGATTACCGGAGACGTGCCTCAACAGCGGTTTCACCGCCTTACGATAAGCATTGCTCTCTGAAATATCCCGCAACAACTCAAAGAACATCGTTCTATGACGTAGTCTTTCTGAAGGTCAGAAAGTGATAGTTACCGCGGAAACCAAATGCGTCGTAGTCTTCATTGTTGTCTGTGTCCCCAGTGCAGAGCAAATTCTCGTATCGCCTGATTTTTATTGTTGTCTGGTTCTCCTATTTTTCATTCTTCCTTAGTAATATGTAACTCGAGTTTTAAGCGTGGAACAAAATCTGTCGACGCATACACTGTGAGATCGTGTTATTAAGACTACTTTCTGTTCGAAAAGAAGAAAGGTCACAGGGAAAAAAGATAAGCAGTACTGTAGTCGATCATTAAGGGCGAAACTTCAGTCCTATTCCGGACAGAAGGAAAATCGGCAGTATCAAACAATGGCAGTGGTAGCGCCTTTCCGGATAATCTGCTAACTACTTTCGAGTATTTACGGATATTGCGCCTATTGCAGAAAATATAGTGTATTAAATAAGACCGTTGTCTAGTTAATCAGTAGAAAAATTTATTTGACAAGAAACTAAAAGACATACATTCACCATTTATGAGCAAAAGAAGAATGCAGTTACATTTAATAATACGTCCCGTCACCCGCAGCGTCTATAACTGTTTGGCATCTCCGAGCCATGCTTGAAACCAAGTTTTCCGCGTATTCACGTGGAAAAGACTTTCAAATGCATCGAATTTGCGTTGACAGATGTTTCATCGTGAAGATCTTTTTCCCTCGGAACTTCTTATTCACTAGGATTAGAATCAGGCGACTGTGAGGACCAATCCAGTAACTGCACACCTTCAGCCGGCCTTAGTAGCCGATCGGTTCTAGCCGCTACAGTCTGGAACCGCGCGACTGCTACGGTCGCAGGTTTGAATCCTGTCTCGGGCATGGATGTGTGTGATGTGCTCTGTTTCTTAGGTTTAAGTAGTTCTGAGTTCTAGGGGACTGTTGACCTCAGAAGTTAAGTCCCATAGTGCTCAGAGCCCTTTGAGCCATTTTTGGACACCTTCCTTCTTTTGCCAGCAGCGGTTCGTCGGATCGTTGTCCTCCTGTAGTATACAATCTTATTTTTGGCAACGAATCAACTTCTGGTAGTCGCCATCAAAGATCTTTGTTAAATCTGAAACAATTTCTGAGTATTTAAATTGTGGGGAAACACGAGAAAATCTCAGTCAAGAATTGAAAGCTTTATGGACATTGTATGAAGCTCGAAGTTTCCTTCTAGTACGCTGCGAAGGAACGAAGGCGATATATTTTTACCATCTGCGTAATACCGACTACGTTCATACGTAACAGTCGGTATATGAAGTTAATGGGATTTATACGGATATTATTTCGTAAAAAAATGCAGTAACCGGAATTTGCGATGAGACGTTATTGAAAAAATCTTAAATGTTTCATAATAGGCTGTAAGTTTATTTATACAAGTTGAAGTTTATTGCACCTTCTATTAAAGTTACATTAGCGTCCATTTCGGCCTGTGGCTATTTTAAAACGCATTTGCTTCGATGAAATATGTGTCATATTTAAAAACTATTTGGTACGAAGTCGGAACAAAATTGTTGAAAACCTGCATGTATAGTCTTGTACATCGCATACTACAAACAAGAACGCATTTGTAGCCAGTCAGATAGCTGACCTGCCGCTGACAAACGTCTTCTATTTATTTAGAATCATAACGTGTCCTTTGTCTTCCATGGAAATAAAAATACGTTCAATCTTCTTATTTCGGGAGTATATAAACGTAGCTGCAATGACTGTGGCGAATATTACATTGGTCAGACGGGACGCCGGTTTGAAACGCGATTTAGGGAGCTCACCCAGTCTTAAAATATGACAATTTTCCGTGAGTAGATTACTACACAAAAACATTGTGTTTAAGATAGTAACCAGAATATGGAAGAGTTGCATGCTGTACTTAACGACTGTTTGATGCAGTGTTCTGAAGGAAATCGAAATTTTTAGTAAAACAGAATATTCTTCCAAGCTAATATTCAATAAACAACGCCAGTTCACTCAGAATTATTATTTTATTATTTTTATGGTGTACTTCAAATAGCGCAAATTTAATGTTTTCGTATAATTAGTATGCCGACTCACTCGAAAATCCTAATCCTGAATGTTTTCTACACAGAAGGCTGTCGACACAGACTTGTCTTTCGTGTGGTCAATTGCTCTCGTACTTTGACATCGACATTGCAAACCATATTTGCAGGACGATGGAAAACCTTAGGTGATTAACAACAATTTTAATATCATGTTGAAGCACTGATATTACGTTTTCATTTGTTCAGAAATACAGAAATTATAAGGAGCGATCAAAAATTTTCCGTTTGAGGGCATTGCTGCGGCATCTGGGGAAAGTAGTGCGACTTTGATGTGGGCATATAAGCACCGACAGGTAGGCAAGAGATTAGTGTTGCATTCATGTCTTTCCACTGTGTGCCGGCCGGGGTGACCGAGCGGTTCTAGGCGCTTCAGTTCGGAACCATGCGACTGCTACGATCGCAGGTTCGAATCCTGCCTCGGGCATGGATGTGTGTGATGTCCTTACGTTGGTTAGGTTGAAGGGGCTCCGGAAAGGCTCAAAATCATGTAAAGTTCAATTTTTACTTTTTTGCGTTTTCTGAATCTGCAGACTATTACCTTTTAATAGATATATAATTTATTCAATTCCGAAGACTACAACTATTTTTAAAATTTTTTTGAAATGTGTTCTACATGGGCGTGCCCCTATGTGGCGCTGTTAAACTGCTGTCAAATCTTGTTATTATTAACGTCCGTGTTCATCAGGTACATTTTAGTGATGTGAGATAAAGTATGTGTTGTGGCTAACCTGTGATGGTTCAATATATATCGCTGGTGTGATTTTCGATTGTTTCATGTTTATTTACTCTGTCGTTATCTCGAAAATATTCGTAATTAATTCTGTTTCTTGAGTCTCTGTTTTGTTGAAGTATAATAATGAGTAAAAGTAAAGTTATTAGAAATCCTCTGAAGGCTTTTAAGAAAAGGAGAAATGTTGGAAAGCCAAAGGTATGTGTTATTACTGTAAACAATAAAGACGATAACCGAGTGAGTGAACCTAACCTCTCAAGTACACCTGCCCATAGCAGTCAAAGTGGGAAAGAAAATACTTCACAGAAGAAGCTTGGTTCAATGAGTGAAAACTATGAATGTTTTATGGGCGAATCGGATGTGAATGAAATATTTGATATGTCGGTTCTCAAAGGAATTTTTTCAAACTGTGTAAGATGTATTCATTGTAGTGAAGTTGGTCTGGAACTCTCCATAATAAAGCACGTAGGACTTGCTAGTGAAATACAACTGAAATGTGATAAGTGTTCATACATGAGCACCTTTTGGAACAGTGTTGCAGTAACTGCAACTGAAGAAAATGGTAGCAAAATCTACGAACACAACAACGAGCGATGCTTGCTTTAGACAAGGAACGCCTTCGGGCTGCAGACAGGGCTGTAAAGAGTCTAGAAATACAAGCAAGAGTAAACAGGAGGAGGAACAAGAGGAAGCTGGAGGAGGAGTTTGCAGAGGATGAAGATAATCCATCCTATGGACCTGGAATGCACTAAAAAGTTAATCCAATATTTGTCGCTCGATTCCCAAAACTTTTATTTTCTCATACTAATTACATGTTTCCTAAGGATCCTCCAAACATATTTGTTTCAAACTTTCAGTAAATGTTACACAGTACCGTCTGCATAATTTAACACAGCCTTTTTCCAAAAAACTGTATATTTTTGAATATATAAATAAAAAATTGCAAAAAAATGTTGTGAATTTTTATTACAATTGAAAAAAAAATCATCTTTAATAACTGAACTAAAATTTTGTAAAATCCCTGTGTTAAGTTGTAGCCCATATTCCAATAAATAATCTGTAAAAAGTTCAACTTCCTAACTCAAATACTTTGTGAGGAAAGATGTAATTTATAAGCGTTATTTTAACATTGCAAGTATAGGGCGTTCCGGAGCCCCTTAAGTAGTTCTAAGTTCTAGGGGACTGATGACCTCAGAAGTTAAGTCCCATAGTGCTCAGAACCATTTGAACCATTTTTTCCACTGTGTGGAGTAAATACAGAAACGTGAACTATGGCAACATTATTATCAAATGTGTCCAAATAGGACCAACGTACTGTTATTCATTTCTTGGCTGGCGAAGGACAAACATTGGTGGACATCCACTGGAGAATGAAAAATGTGTATGGGACAGCATATCTGTTGAAAATCACCATTTTGGGACGGTGCGCCAAGTTCCATGGTGGTCACGATTCGACACAAGACGCCGATAGACCTGGGAGGCCAGTCTCATCAATTAAAGGCAACAAGTGGGCAGTTGATAACCCAGTTAGGGTGTACTGGCACATAACCATTCATGTGTTAGTAAATGATGTAGACATCAGCTCTGATAGCTTGCAACACATTACGCAGCATGGGGTTGGCCTACCGTGAGGAGGAGGAGGAGAAGATTGAGGTTTAATGTCCCATGGATAATGATGTTATTAGAGAAGGAGCAGCAGCTCAGAGTAGAGAAGGATGGGGAAGGATATCGGGTGCGCCGTTTCAAAGGAACCTCCTTGTCATTTGCCTGAAGCGATCTATGGAAATCACAGAAAATCTAAACCATAACGGTCGAACGCGGATTTTAACCGCCGTCCTCCCAAATGCAAATCCAGTGTACCGTAAGGTCTGCATCCAGTGGATACCACGAGCTTTCAATCCGGAACAAAAAGCAAACCAGATGTCCGTTTGCCTGAAGGACCCGATACATTTCAATGTTAAAGACAACATGTTCCTTGAGCGCATTGTTGCAGGCGATATAAGCTGGTGCCACCACTGGGAACGCACGTCCACATTTCGCGAATATCGTAATGCAAAAGTTGCGCCAACTCAAATGGGAGACACTCGAGCACTCGCATTATAGTCCTGATCTCTTCGGCCCCATAAAAAAGGCCTTGAAAGGTCGATATTTCTGTCGGACTAGGATGTCCAGCAGGCAGTCTTGGATTACTTAACGCTGTAGGACACAGTGATTTACCAAACAGGTATCTTCAACATGGTACGTTGGTGTGATGATTGGCTCAACGGTCAACGCGATTTTACCCGACTGGCATGCCGATTATGGACTGAATGGACATAGAACAGAAACGTTTTGATCGCCCTTTATACGTTTCTTGGTTTATCCTCTATTTTAAATAGCTTATCTTCATCATGATCATCTTATATCCTTGCAATGAGCCCGATATTGTGGTTATGAACAATTTGCCACGAGTTTTCTCTGGGTTGATATACTATTTGTCTTGATATTGTTTCTTAGTTTTATTTTCTGTTTTTCAGATCTTCCTGTATCTGGTCCAGCCATCTTCTTCTGGGTCGTCTAATTCGTCTTTTCCTCTGCAGACTTCTATCCAAGTATTGTTGTGGCAGGCGGTTATCCTTCATTCTCATCGCATGCCCAAACACTTGAGCACTTGTACTCTTGTACTCTGTTTCTCAGTCATTGACAGATCAACTTGCATCTCTCCTTTGATGTATTCAATCTTAATTTTGTGTTTTCTAGTCTTCTGCGTGGCTGAACCGCAGAAACTTCGTTTCGCGTGTTTGTGACCTTCTCAAATCTGCCTTATTAATAACGCAGCACAGTCGCCTGCTTATACGATTTAAATGTGGTCTGTTTGGCTCTCATTGGAACTCCCTTTTCCCATACAAAATTCTGCATTTGCCGAAAAAAAATTGGATAGCTTTGTTACTCTGTTTTGCAGTCCTGGTTTGGCAGTTCCATTTCTTGATAGTGTACTTTCCAGGTATTTAAAAGCTTCCACACATTCGATTTTCTCTGCATTTAGCATCAGGTTGCCCTGGGCATCTATCCTGTTCATAATGATTACTACAGTTTTCATCTTGTTTACTGTCAGCTGGTCACTCTACATCTACAACTACCTGGATACTCTGAAAATCACATTTAAGTATCTGGCAGAGGGTTAATCGAACCACGTTCAAATTCCTCTATTATTCCAATTTCATATAGCGCACGAAAAGAACAAACACCTATATCTTTCCGTAGGGGCTCTGATTTCCCTTATTTTATGAGGTGATCGTTTCTCCCTATGTAGGTCGGTGTCAACAACATATTTTTGCATTCGGAGGAAAAAGTTGGTGATTGGAATTTCGTGAGAAGATCCCACCGCAACGAAAAACGCCTTTGTTTTAATGACATCTATCCCAAATCCCGTTTCAATTCAGTGACACTCTCTCACCTGTTTCGCGATGATACAAAACGTGATGCACTTCTTTGAACTTTTTCGATGTACACTAATTTTTCCTGTACCTCTAGTTCTGCTTCTTCCAAAAAGTTACATCATCAGCAAAGACTGAAACATTTAGATCACCATTACCTACATCCTTAATTTTCTTTTTGATCACATCCATAAGCATAAAAAAGGTTTATGGGGAAAGTGCACTACCTCTTGCACCTTTCTCTTTTTCCCGAACCATTCCGGTCTGCCATTATCAATATATAGCCTTTATATACCATTTACACCTTCGTTATAAGGGAACTTGGAACGATTAGTTTTTCTGAACACTCCAAGATCTTACACCTGGGCACACAGCCATATGCTGTTTCCAAATGCAATAATACGATTATGATATCTTTACCGTTTTCTACATACCTTTCCATTAACTGTCTCAGTCAAAATATGAGATCTGTTGTTCTGCTGCTGCTCTTAAAAACAATGTTCCTCCTCTTCGAACTGGATTTCTAACAACGAGCTTATCTTTCCTCAGTAAACTGTTCCAGAGTTTTAGTGTGATAACAGCGTGATTCTTCTGTAATTAAAACACTTTCTACAACTTTCTTTTTTGAACACTGGTATCATAATCCCATTCTGCCAGTGATCTGGAACTTTATTTTCCATGCAAATGACTCCCAGAGTTCGCTGTAGCCATTGTATTCCATGGGATGCCTGCTGCATTGATCATGTCTACTGTCAATTCATGTGGCCGGTCTGTTTGCCTCCTTTCGTCAGCTTCGAGGCGTTCTCAGTCTCTGCTTAGGTAATAGGTGGTTGTTCCTCTGCAGGTTCTGGTGAATCTTTTATTTCCTGTTCATCCTCTATTACCTCCTTGCAATTCAATAATGTGTTGAATCAGAGTACACTCCCATTTTCGCTTTCTATTGCTTTTATGGCTTCGCCCCTGATCTTTTGCTTTACGCCAAATTTTTAAGTACTACCATTTGAGCAATCATTTTATTATTTAATCTTGACAGGTTTTGTGAATTTCATATTTATACTAGAGAATCCGGCAATGCCTCGTAATTTATAAAATTGTATGAGAACTGGATACACGTAGTAATCTGGGCTATCCCTGGGAATTGCGTCAGGACGCAAATTTCGGCTCTCGCTGAGACTTTGCCCACTTTGCAGGTATGGAACTCATTTATATTACTATATTACTCATTTATATTACAATACAAAGAGAAGAAGTTTCTACTAAAGATCTTGAAATTTTCTTGACGATTTTACTACAGATCTTTTACACAATACTCTGATAAACACTCCGATCGTAAATAAATACAATCGTATTTGATATCCGACCTTGAAACTTCTTCATTGCTGAGGCAAATGGAACCTTGGGTCACTTAAACAGAATTGTTAAATCGGTTTAGATCACTGGATTACGGGATATCAGAGAGAGACACAGAGAGAGAGAGAGAGAGAGAGAGAGAGAGAGAGAGAGAGAGAGAGACCTCTCCAGATGTTGCATCTGTGAAGATAGTAGCTTCAATGACATTTCACATACTTTCATCTGCGGATGAGTAGCATTTCAAAGTTTCGGACGAATCAAAATGCGTGATAGCGTTACAAGCCGATAAGTCATATATATCAATCAACTAATAAACAGGTTTCTGTTAAAACTAACGGCGAGGAAGAACAAATACAGTACACTGATGTGTATAAACTTTTTCTTAAAAAATGATAAATATCGAGAAATAATATATTTGGAACAAATAACATGTCTAATGGTTTAAATGCCCTGCTGTTGTAGTTAAACCGATCGCGAGGGAGAAAATGCATTCTTTCACAGCACACAACAACATTTTCTTTCTCGAAAATTATTGTTTTAAAAATACATAGCTCATGTCCGTCCGAATATTTATTGGAATATGGTGTCAAAATTTAAAAATGCTTGAGATTTTTGGAAACGACAGTTCCCTTTATACTTTAGTATAGACTGGTGTTACCAACGTTATGTACGTTTCTTGTCTTGTGTCTATAATTTTGCAAGTGTCATCATGACGATAATTTTTTCTTTCGTTTCTCAATGTTGGCCGTATATATATTGGGGGCCACTTGTTAGTTTTAATCGGCAACCAATGGCCGCCGTGGCAAACAATACAGTGATTAGTCTCTTCTGATTTTATTTGTCAACAATTATGCTCTAATATGTCTCTACATAATACATGTTATTGAGACACGCTTCTTATTCTGTTCAGTATGCCATAAACAATATTCTTTTTCAACTAACGAGCTATTACTAGGTAATGAGTAATTGTAAATGAAGTCAGTGTGAAGACATTTTCACATGTGAATGTCGTGGTTTTGATGGTAATAAGGACTCATCATTTATGTGGTCATAAATTGAAGGAGCTTGCATTAAATTAGACCTAATTAAGTATTTTTAAAGCCATAAGTATTGAATGGCTGTAGAGAAAAAGATTTATAAAGTTACATAATCTATTGTGTTATCACAGTATTTCGTAAGTGATAAGGATAAGGAAATTTATAGTTACGTTAAGAATAATATTACGCAGCCCTGATCACCGACCGTCAATTTTTTTAGTAAAATCGAACGAAAAATTAACACATTAAAATTAATACATGATATTTGACAGCCAGCATTAATGAACATTGACTTTATAATACTTCGCAATATAACTCTTCACGTGTATTGAACTTACCTAAAAGAGTGTAAAACTAATTTGGAAAGGACTTTCTCAAAGATTATCGTCTTTATTCATCGATTAGTGCATCAAAGTTAAAGATAAAAAGATACTAAGAAATATCTAGTTCTACTACGAACCCTGTTTTACGACAAATTTTAGAGATATTAATTTGTGGCGTCTTCTCGCAAAGAAAATTGACAAGTACTGTAGGGAAGCAGCCTACTCACGCCATATAAAATTCACATCAGTCTTTCCATTGTGTGCCAGCCAGTCCGCTGTAACTAGCTCTGACGTCATAAATGTTGCGCAATACTTCAAAAATCAAGTAAATAACCTGAAACGTTTCTAGCATGTCAGGAGTAATACTAAATCAATATGTACTGCATATCAGTTCAATAACTTTAACCATTTTAGAAATTTGGATGTATTTCTGTAAAAATCATTGGCGCAACAGAAAAGAGCTAGAAACTTAAAAATTTATATTTAGATTCCTTTTGCATAATAATTTAGTAGAAACAGTATTCTGGATCCCACAAATTAAAATTTTAGTTGAAATTCATGATTTTCTGGTTTTTGTCTTAAAAATTAAGGAAGCAAGGTAGATTAAGTAGGCGAATAAATAAAGCTAGGATGTTTAAATTTAAGTAGAAGGGAGATCCGCTATAATCATAAAGATATGAGAAGTTTCAATTAATAACTATAAAACTATAGCGATAGCGTATCTCCAAAGGGCAAGTTCAGAGCTCGTCTACTGCGTGTAGTGCAATTAAATTAGTTCTCTCGCCCAAAATATTTGACTTAGCCACGTCAGACTTTTATTATGATTACTTACCTGTGTGCTGATTGCACATTAAATTGAGAGCTTCATTGGCCATCAGCAAAGGAATCAATGATTTATTCGATAACTTAAAGTGGTACATTACTAGCCCAGCGGCTAGTCGGGAGAGCCGATTTGATCAGGCGTTCCCTTAGCCGTCCGCACCGCGGCTTTATATATAAGAACGCTGCGCGAGGAAAAAAGGCACCAGTTCTCTTCAGACGCTGATTAGCGCACCATCTGTGCGAGAGTCGCGTCGCATCGGTATTATTGCTATAAAGAGCCTCGGATGCCTTAATAAGTTACTCAGGATACGCGTAACCATGAAATCGTGTTCGAGTGAAGTGTTAATTCTGGGATGACTTTAATGATCTATCTTCAGTTTGCGTATGTCGTATTTTCACGTGCCGCCGCGGGACAGACATTCTACCATTATTTAGCGTGGCGTTTGATGAACATTATCATCAAATTATGGCGTGCATTCACTTAAACCTTTAACTTGAACAGTTATAGTTGCATCAGCGCATTAGACTCTGAACTGCTCTGGTAGTTGGATTGTGTGGATTCTTTTTTGGTCTGTGACTTTCAGAATATAGTGAACATTTTAGAGAGAATCGTTTTTGATTATGAATCCCAGACAATCTCCTAATTCCTCAGAGCTATAAGCTGTAGCTATAAGTGTATTTCTCAGATGAAGCGGGCAATAGGAATTCTAATTACAGGCTTCACGTTTTGCTAATCGCTTTCTGGTTGCCAATATTGTAGTTAGAGAGCCAGTGTTGAGAACGGCAAACAACGTTAAATAAATAATAGGAACATTTTATAATAACAATTATTCCACCCACCACCCCACATATGTTGCTAATCGGCCGGGAAATGCATCTTTTCTACATTACATTCTACACTACTTTTCCTAACAATTATTCCACCCGTCGCCCCACAGTACCATGCCCTGATATCAGAAGGAATACAACACTGACGACGACTAACCAATAACAACCAGTGAAGGAATATCAGGATCACGAGAACCGTCACACAGTTTCAACAGGTGTACGAAAGTGGGCTTCTCGGCATCCGCCACCACATCAGCTAGCATCTGCGAAGTGGCCTTCAAGATAGCCGACATCGTCACTTCAAGTCGTCACGTCGACATTCATCCAGTCAGCTTCCCTCGTCTTGTATTCTGCACTCCAGAATGAAAGATGGTGTGTGAAAGTTGTTTAGTTACCGGGTAGCTTACCTTTCTGTTTCATGAAACTATAGCGACTGAACGGTAATATTCGACGATGTCCCACACCAAAGTCAGCATTTTTTCAGTCGATATTGCCGAGAAAAAATGTGTAGTGTTACTTATTGGACACTCCTAGTAAATGTTACCTTGCATAAGTCAACTGGAAATAGGAAAAACGACGGAACAAGCTTCCCCTGCAACCTCACTGATAATATTGATGGTGGGTATGACGACTTCTCGGCAGGCTGTAGCACTGTTCAGAGCATAGAATATGCAATTGCCCTTCTTTCCGATGTGGTACTTTACACCACCTTCCCCTAAAGGCATAACATAATCAAAATTTCGAGACGCCTGAACAACGGCTCACATAAAATTCGCAAACTGATACCTCTAATAAGTCCAACCATCATTTTCTGGGATAAAAAATAGTCTTGTTGAGAGCACAAAGTTGCCCCAGAGTATATCTTCATACGAAACAGTAGAGTGATGGTAACCGAAGTAAATAAACCTTCGCATGTCAGAGACAGTGGAGATCATATAAGAAAGATTATACCTTGCACTCGCTGCGTAAGGCTGATGACTATTCCCCTGCATAGTTAAGACGAGAACAAATTTCACTGATCTTCACGCTTTAGCCTATGTAACCCAATTTCACTGCAAATTAACTAATGGGCACTTCGCGACATTCCGCCGAGAATGAAAACTTTTCATGAAATGGCGACAACGGAAACTCTGTGAATGTTTGCGAGTCTCAATCACGTTGAATAACTGCGTAACGTCACAACAGTGCCTGATTCTGACTCCGTGTGTGGTCACTTCTCTTCCTTCCCATAGCGCTCCCTCCACACAGTAGGCAATTTCAGTCGATATAATATGGAAGACTCTCCATAATGAACAGCCGTCTGCTCCCAAAGAGCGACAAAAGCGCCCTTCGTTGTCCTATGAAACATTAAGTCATGCCAACGGCGTCGCTAGCTGTCAAAGCATTGCCTGAGGAAGATCTTCTATGGCACTGTGCGAAGTCCTGACCAACGTGCTTCGACGGAGATTTTGTAATGAGACTTCTATAGCGCAACTAGATAAGAACTTTATTTATTTATTTATTGTTCCGAGGGACCAAATTAAGGAGAAGTCTCCATGGTGATGGAACGAGTCAATACATGAAATTATAACACGTTAGTAGAAACAGATAAAATGAAATATAAGTAACATATTCAGGCGACAATTCGTAAGTTTAAATAAAGAAAATCAACAATGTAACACTTGAATTTGCTTAATTTTTCAGCTATTCCAGGAGCTCGTCGACAGAATTGAAGGAGTGAGCCATGAGGAAACTCTTCAGTTTAGACTTAAAAGTGTTTGGGCTACTGCTGAGATTTTAGAGTTCTTGTGGTAGCTTATTGAAAATGGATGCAGCAGAATACTGCACTTCTTTCTGCACAAGAGTCAAGGAAGTGCATTCCACATGCAGATTCGATTTCTGCCTAGTATTAACTGAGTGAAAGCTGCTAACTCTTGGGAATAAGCTAATATTGCTAACAACAAATGACATTAAAGAAAATATATACTGTGAAGGCAATGTCAAAATTCCCAGACTATTGAATAGGGGTCGACAAGAAGTTCTCGAACTTACACCACACATAGCTCGAACAGCCCGTTTTTGAGCCAAAAATACCCTTTTTGAATCAGAAGAATTACCCCCAAAAATAATACCATATGACATAAGTGTATAAAAATATGCGAAGTAGACTACTTTTCGTGTTGATCTGTCACTTATTTCAGATACTGTTCTAATGGCAAATAAAGCAGCATTTAGTTTCTGAACAACATCCTGAACATGGGCTTTCCACAACAGCTTACTATCTATCCGAATGCCTAGGAACTTGCACTGTTCCGTCTCGCTTATAATATGCCCATTCTGTCCGATCAAAATATCGGTTCTTGTTGAAGTGTGAGTTAGAAGCCGTAAAAACTGAGTCTTACTGTGATTTAGCATCAAATTATTTTCCACAAGCTACGAACATATTTCATGAACTACATTATTTGATACTGTTTCAATATTACACACAAGGTCCTTCACTACCAAGCTGGTGTCATCAGCAAACAGAAATATTTTTGAATCACCTGTAATATTAGAAGGCATATCATTTATATAAATAAGAAACAGCAGTGGCCCCAGCACCGACCCTTGGGAAACGCCCTAATTAACAGTGCCACATCGGGACTGAACATCACTACCACTCTCAGTATTGCGGAGAATTACCTTCTGCTTTCTGTTCTTAAAGTAAGAGGCGAACCAATTGTAAGTTACTCCCTTTACTCCATAATGGTCCAACTTCTGCAGTAAAATTTTGTGGTCAACACAGTCTAAAGCCTTTGTTAAATCAAAGGAAACACATAGCGTTCGCAACCTTTTATTTAATCCGTCCAAAACCTCACAGAGAAAAGAGAATATAGCATTTTCAGTTGTTAAACCATTTCTAAAACCAAACTGTACGTTTCACAGCAAATTATGTGAGTTTAAATGCTCCAGTAACCTTGTATATACAACCTTCTCGATAACTTTAGAAAACACCGATGGCATAGAAATAGGTGTATAATTGTCAACATTATCCCTGTCTCCCTTTTTATAAAGTGGCTTCACTACCGAGTACTTTAATCGGTCAGGAAACGGACCACTCCTAAAGGAAAAGTTACAGATATGACTAAGTACTGGGCTAACATACATATAACAATACTTCAGTATTCTACTAGGTACCCCGTCATATCCATGAGAGTTCTTGGTCTTAAGTGATTTAATTGTTAACTCAATCTCCCTCTTGTCAGTATCATGGAGGAGCATTTCAGGTAACAGTCTCGGAACACTTTTTTTCTATGAGCGCTATATGATTCCCTGTTGGGACTAGGTTTCTATTTAGTTCACCTGCTATTTTCAGAAAGTGATTATTAAATACTGTACACATATGTGACTTATCAGTAACACGGACATTCCCACTACGCAGTGATTCTATATCCTCGACCTGTCTCTGCAGACCAGCCACTTCCTTTACAACTGACCATATGGTTTTAATTTTATCCTGAGACTTAGATATTCTATCTGCGTACCTCATACTTTTTGCCTTCCTAATAACTTTTTTAAGCACCTTACAATACTGTTTGTAATGGCCTGCTGCATTTAGATTTTGACTATTTCTAACGTTTTGATATAATTGCCACTTTGTTCTATAGGATATTCTTATCCCTCTAGTCAGCCACCCAGGCTGCCTGTATGTGCTAGCACCCTGTTTTGAACGTTCTAACGGAAAGCAACTTTCAAAGAGCACGAGAAAACTCTTGAGGAAAGCATTATATTTATCGTCTACTGTATCAGCACTATAAACATCTTGCCACTCTTGTTCGTTGATAAGGTTCGCAAAGGTCTCTACAGCAACTGGATCAGCTTTCCTAAAAAGCTGATAACTATATTTAACATGTGTTGCAGCACAAAAATCTTTTAGAGTTAAAATTTGTGCATCATGATCTGAAAGGCCATTCACGTTTTCGCTAACAGAATGCCCTCCTACTAATAAGGAATGAACATAAATGTTGTCTATGGTTGTTCTACTGTTCCCTTGCACTCTCGTTGGAAAGAATACGGTTTGCATAAGATTATATGAATTAAGGAGGTCTACCAGCATCCTTTTCCTTGCACAATCACTTATACAATTAATATTGAAGTCACCATATATAACTAACTTTTTGTATTTCCTATAAAGTGAACCAAGAACCTCCTCTAGCTTTAGCAAAAATGTTGTGAAATCGGAGTCTGGGGTTATATAAATAACAACAGTTAGAAGTTTAGCTCCAATAAATTTAACCACACCTACACAACATTCAAACACCTTTTCAGTGCAGTACTTTGAAACATCAATTGACTCAAATGGGATACCGTTTTTCACATACGTGGCTACTCCCCCACACCGCAAAGAGCTCCTGGAAAAGCTGCCAGCCAACATGTATCCTGGTAAAGGAAGCCTCTGAATTATCTCCTTATTTAAGAAGTGTTCAGATATACCAACAATTTCAGAGTCAATATCTATAAGCAGTTCACTAACTTTATCTCTAATACCTTGTATATTTTGATGAAATATACTAATTCCCTCATTAATCGTATACCTAAGCTTTGTCGAAAGTGGTTTCTTTTGTTAGAGAGACTTCCCTTAAGCAGGAATACCTATCAACTGACTTCAATCTAAAAACACCCACTACTACAGGAATTTTCCCATGAGTGATCCCACCACCCCCACCTATACTTTCACCTATAAGCTTTGCCAACCTCCCCTTTCCATACCTGTTGAGGTGCAGGCCATGTATAGTGAAACCCGTCCTGCTGATAGACTCCACCGACACCACTGAAATGTGACTCATGCCTTCTGTCACCAGCGCACCCCAAGTCTCATGTTATTACGCCTGACGGCAGTATTAAGATGAGGCCGATCGTGACGCTGAAACAGTTCCACGAAATGCACATTCGTGTTGCCAGTCTGAGTGGCTATCTTTTCCAGGTCACCATCTATGTCATACTCCCCATCCCTGTCAATACTATTACCAACCCCACCCACAATCACAACTTGATCCTCTTTAGTAAATTCCCTACATAAAACCCCCCTATGTTAACAGTCACCTGAGCCAATCCTGCATTAGGCTTCACAATGCTGGTGACCTGGTACTCACTCCCCAACACTTCCTGCAACTTCTGGCCTACACCTCTACCATGAGAACTACCTAACAGCAGAACCTTCTTCTTAGACTTTGCAACTGTCCTAGCCACCCTAACTACTGAGGTCTGCTGCATACTTCCTACATCTACAGCTACTAGAGATTCCTCTCCACTGGACTCTGACAGTTGGTCATGTCTATTGCAAACACCAATAGTAAAACTATCTGAAAATCTCCTTCTCCTAGCAGATCTCTTGCCAACAGCCAGCTCCCATTCCCCAACCCCCTTCTCCCTCCTCATCCTATCTAGCTCCTCCTGTGCGTTTTTCAACTGCACCTGAAGGGCACATATCTTACGCTCCTGCTCCTCTATCAACTTACTCTTGCTACGTAACCTGCAGTTCGAGGAGAGGATCTCACCAGAATGCCCACTGGCTTCCCCATTGCACTCCCCCCCCCCCCCCCCCCCCAGTGAAAATACTTCGAACAAGTCCCCCACCGCAATCCACTACTCACGAACCTACGGCAAACCTCACACTTCTCGCTCATGGTAAAATTTTACAGTTATTGAAACAAGAAAACTGCTATATCTAAGTTCCGCTACTACAATAAGAAGATGTTAAATAACTGATTACAATAATCTTAAACTTGCTCTACAAGGGAAGTAACTACTATTATTGACAGTATTAATCAACAACAAATGAGAATATAACAAAAGTCTTACACAGAAATAAAATCAAACGTCTAATGACACAGTAACGAAACTAAAAGCAGTTTCCAAAAATTTCTTCTGAAATTATTTCACCAGAAGACACCAAGGACACCGGTTGAAGACTACTAAAGTTCCTAAATAAACCACTATACACAAACAATTAATTAGTACTTAGCTTTCGATGCGCCGCTACAGCTGCAACTGGTCAGCGCGGAATGTAATCACAGGTAAGACGTTAAATTGCTCGATACGAAACACTCAGAAATATCAGGTCACAACACAAGAAAGGCAGAGATGAATGAAGAAACCACTAATAAGTCACTTATGACACTTCCGTGTCAGTTGCTTATTATATCCAAACTGCATCAGTTTTCTACTAATTAAAATGATTCCATCGACAAAGATAAAGCACTCCCTTCAAAGAGTTTCCTTCCCTCCGGAAAAGAGCATAATAAAATTTTAAAGTGCACCATGATTTGCGGGAAGTAGAGAGGCGGGGGAGGTCGATTTTTTTTGAATGCACATACCACAAATATCAAGTACGAGGTTTACCAGTGATAAAAGTCTCATGCGTGATCAAGACTGATATCCACAACACAATAGAATGACATAAACCTCTGCGCCTAGCGCGTCAAATAAAACTTTCATATCAGTTAAGAACCTATGAAAACTGGAAAAGAGATATTAAAATTAATTACTAGGCGTATTTTTATCACAGATCTACAGCCACACTGTTTATTACTTTTTTTTTCGGATTCTGCTTCTCTGCCGATTAGTGGTCCGTCATAATTCACCCGCAACATTCAATCTTACATGCGGCGTGATGCTAATATTTTATTATACACAAATATATTACACTGGTATAAAAACTCCGTCAAGATAATTGTCTAATAGACTGGGCGTTTGGTTATCAAACAACGCTTTATTTACTTTTACATGCGGTTTATATTCAGGAAGACTATATTTAAAGTTTTTCACCCTCTTATTGCATTTTGTTAACAAGCAGCACTTCATTTATTATTTTGTTTTATATTTCAGTGCAAAATACGGATGATTTTTACCCCCTTTTCTGTTGAGAATCGAAACTTTCATTGTCACAAAATAGTGCAATGCATCATTTACGCGAAAACATAAATTTTAGAAATATTTTAGTGAGTATAAAATGAAATTCTCTGTTATTAAATATGAGCCACACGAATAGATCAATGAGAGGTTTGGCTTCGATTTTCAAAAAATCAAAATTGTTTTGAAATTTAGTCGCTTTTGTCTGTTTGCATTATACGCTAGCAAACCCCTGTCTATAATTCAGGCTTAACCGACCCAGTTCTGAAATCTCGCCAGTAGTCTTGACTGATTGGACTAATTCCTGTCACACACATTGTAAAGCAAAATTTTATAAACCTTCATCAGGTAGATTGTCTTTAGACCAGTCTTTAGCTAACTACAGCTGATCTGCGATAATTTAAATTTTGTGAACTTGGATCTCCTTGACAGTTCCAACATATAATGCGAGGATAGACAAGAAAACAAATGAGGTCAGAGTTTAGCATGCCGTCGACAGCGCTGTCATTACAGACGGAGCACAACACAAAACTCAGTTTATAAAAGGTTAGAGACGAAAATAGGCCGTATCCTTTTCCAAGAAACAACGCGGCAATTGTCTGTAGAAATTTAGGGGAACCTCGAAATATCTAAGGCCAGATGGCTGAACGGGAATCTGAACCGTCGTCCTCACTAACGCGAGTCCAGTTCGCGAAACTCTGCACCATCTCACTCGTTGCGAGGAACAGAGATATTGTGGCGGGTCCTTTTTTACTCGGCAGTACAGTATTACACTTCGGGAAACAGAAAATTAATTACAGTTTAGTGGAGAACAATCTAATCGCGGATAGTTTCTTCACGAAGGTAGTTTACTGTGTTCACTCACCACCACCTAAAGTTCTTATTTACCACGTATATTTTCCACGTACCTGACAAGGACATTCAGGTCACTCAGATGGATAGCTTGAAAATAGTATAAAAGTGTAATTTTCCTCGTATCTATGTAATTCGTTCGAGCAAGTAATCATTCATAATAGGAAACACAGTCATAACTCAGTCACTCAAAATGATTCAGAAATTTTACTTGTTAGAATGAAATCAGGCGATGATTCTTCTTCTCTGCAGGCTCGTGCTTTGCGGCAGTCTGCTAATCTGTACAGATAAAATGCCTCGTATTTTTGGAAGCGTTGTACAATCAGTCGGGAAACCTCAGAGCAAGCGGATATTTGGCTTTGATGAAGTGTAACCTTCCGAAGAAGTAATGGAGCTCTTAGATTATTAAATGCAGGTTCGTATCCAGTCTTTCGGAAGTTCCCTTCTGATTAACAACTATGCAATATATCGATGAATATCATTAATTCTCAAATGCCAAATAATGTAAATTGTTACACACCTTTTGTATGAAGGAGCAATATATATATATATATATATATATATATATATATATATATATATATATATCCCTTATAGTCGTACAAATTCGTATCATTTATCTTTTGTCATAAATATCAATATTCAGATTACAATTCTTCAAACAATGCTCAGGCTAATCGGCACGAAGACAATCTCGGAAGCTTTTTTCTAACAACCACCAGAGAGAGTACTACAAAGAATAATTATGCGCTCATGGCATAGCTATTGTATGAAAGTACTTAGCGCATGGATTCTGCGAGTATGAAGATAGAAAATTAGTAAACGTCATTCAAGGGTAGAATTGTATCAGAATAATTCATCGAATATAAAGAGATATTACAAAAGTATTACATGTAATCTTCAGCCCACTTGCAGACATCTCAGCTCGATATGCTGAAACAACGCCAGTTGCAGTAAGATAATAACTAGCTGTAAGCTCTGCTTTTTGAGAAATAATATAACGTTCAATGTGGTAAAATCTAAGCATATTCTGTCTGCTTATACATCACACAAACAAGCAGCACCTGGCAAGGTTCCATGTTCAAAGTCTGATAGTGTTCCAATATTCAGTTCCGCTTATAGAACCAATTATTGACCAGTTATGTTATTTACAACTTGTACAAAAAGCAGACTGCAGTTAGACGAGTCGAAGGATATTGAGAAGAGAGTAAGACAGGGTTGTGGCCTACCGCTAATGTTATTCAATCTGTGAATTGAGCAAACAATAAAGGAAACCGGGGGAAAATTTGGAAAGGGAATTAAATGTCAGAGAGAAGAAATGCAAACTCTGAGGTTTGCCGATGACATTCACCGCCAGTTGGCCCAATTGAAGGAAGGTATTGTTGACTTCGGTGCTTGTGTTGACATGCGATTCATTGCTCTACAGTGCTAGCATCAAGCACATCAGTACGTAGCATCCACAGGTTAGTGTTCATCACGAACGTGGTTTTGCAGTCAGTACAATGTTTATAAATGCGGAGTTGGCAGATGCGCATTTGATGTATGGATTAGCACGGGGCAATAGCCGTGGCGCGGTACGTTTGTATCGAGACAGATTTCCAGAACGAAGGTGTCCGGACAGGAAGACGTTCGAAGCAATTGACCGGCGTCTTAGGGAGCACGGAACATTCCAGCCTATGACTCGCGACTGGGGAAGACCTAGAACGACGAGGACACCTGCAATGGACGAGGCAATTCTTCGTGCAGTTGACGACAACCCTAATGTCAGCGTCAGAGAAGCTGCTGCCGTACAAGGTAACGCTGACCACGTCACTGTATGGAGAGTGCTACGGGAGAACCAGTTGTTTCCGTACCATGTACAGCGTGTGCAGGCACTATCAGCAGCTGATTGGCCTCCACGGGTACACTTCTGCGAATGGTTCATCCAACAATGTGTCAATCCTCATTTCAGTGCACATGTTCTCTTTACGGATGAGGCTTCATTCCAACGTGATCAAATCGTAAATTTTCACAATCAACATGTGTGGGCTGACGAAAATCCGCACGCAGTTGTGCAATCACGTCATCAACACAGATTTTCTGTGAACGGTTGGGCAGGCATTGTTGGTGATGTCTTGATTGGGTCCCATATTCTTCGACCTACGCTAAATGGAGCACGTTATGATGATTTCATACGGGATACTCTACCTGTGCTGCTAGAACATGTGCCTTGACAAGTACGACACAACATGTGGTTCATGCACGATGGAGCTCCTGCACATTTCAGTCGAAGTGTCCGTACGCTTCTCAACAACAGATTCGGTGACCGATGGATTGGTAGAGGCGGACCAATTCCATGGCCTCCACGCTCTTCTGACCTCAAACCTCTTGACTTTCATTTATGGGGGCATTTGAAAGCTCTTGTCTACGCAACCCCCGTACCAAATGTAGAGACTCTTGGTGCTCGTATTGTCGACGGCTGTGATACAATACCCCATTCTCCAGGGCTGCATCAGCGCATCAGGGGTTCCATGCGACGGAGGGTGGATGCATGTATCCTCGCTAACGGAGGACATTTTGAACATTTCCTGTTACAAAATGTTTGAAGTCACGCTGGTACGTTCTGTTGCCGTGTGTTTCCATTCCATGATTAATGTGATTTGAAGAGAAGTAATAAAATGAGCTCTAACATGGAAAGTAAGCGTTTCCGGACACATGTCCACATAACATATTTTCTTTCTTTGTGTGTGAGGAATGTTTCCTGAAAGTTTGGCCTTACCTTTTTGTAACACCCTGTATGTAAAAGGATTTTCGTTATCGTTTGTATTTTGATTTAATAAATTAGCTTTTTCTTCAAAAAGTTTCGTTTGTCAGGATTTAAGCACCGCACCCTGTATTAGATGAGTTTTGTTATTTGTCAGAAAATAACTGACGATCTTCGATGTAAAGAGGATGTAAAATTCAGACGGGCAACAGAAACAAAATCATTTCTGGAAAAGTGGAATTTATTAACATTTAATATCAGTACAAGTATTGGGCAGTCTTTGATGAAGTTATTTGTCTCCATCGTGGTCGATAAATGTTCCAGAGAGTAAGAGAGCAGATACTTTTGAAATATGGGTCAGCGGAAGAATACTAAAGATAAATGGGTAGATCATTTAACTAATGAAGAGATACCAAACAGAATGATGGAAAAAAAGAAATTCATGGATAGGTTAAAAGGGAACCTCTTGAGGAGTCAAGGAATTGAGAATTTAATAATGAAGGAAGTGGGCAAGGGTAAAAATTGTAGAGAAGACCAAGGCATGAATACATTAATCAGATTCACAAGGATGCAGATTACAACCGTTGTGCAGAGATGAAGATGCTTGCTCTGGTTAGGCCAGCATGGAGAGCTGCATCAAACTAGCTTTCGGACTGAAGACCATGACATCAACAACATAGTTGAAAAGTATATTTGCTCGCCCTAAACCTAGAAAAATTTAATACTACACATGGCACTATGTATCTCACGCAAGCGGTGAACTAAACTTATGGAAAATCTGAACTACTTTAATTTGCAGGATACTTTAAGTCAAGTAATCATAGAAAATATTACTCAAAACATTCGGTTTTCTAAACTTTAACAAAACATTAGCAAATGCCCTTTCCACAATACTGCATTTAAAGAAAAAACAGACATCCGAGGCACACATTTATTACTTCTATAATAACTGCTTGGTCCATACTAGCATGGACTAATTGCATCGCCTGCCTAGCGTAGACTGACCACATAGAAAGCTTGGCACTGACCCGCTCACTGTTGCAGAACGACATGAAGATCATTCACTGGTGTGGGCGACAGATGTTAACACTCAGCATTGTTGCCGCGAGCACTCTTCTGAAGGTTAAGAAAAGCTCCTCGCACAATACAAATATCTAAATAATTCTCTCAGTTGGGAATCTACGTTAAGGCCAACTTTTGCCTTAGCAGAGGAGGGTATCTTGATGCAATGAATTTAGTAAGTATCCACTACGAATGTAAACAAGAAAGTTATAATTTTTCAAATAAATCTGTTGGAAATCTTCGCTTCTCTATTTCGAGAAAGAAGATCTTGATAGCGAGCCAGAATAAGAAATCAGACCTCTCCAAAATGAGTCTTAGAGCCCCACTGAGGTCGAAACCGTTCACATCAGTGAACACAGTATTGATTAGATCACTAGGATACATAGTCCAAAGTAATGGTATATATTCTAGAGGCGATAGCAAAAATTGTCTTTTATCAAGCACTTTCACGCTGCAAATACACTGAAGAGCAAAAAAAACTGGTATACCTGCCTAATATCGTATAGGGCTCCCGCGAGCACGCAGAAGGATTCGGCTAATGTATAAAACAGTGCTGCAGGGAACGGAGACCATGAATCCTACTCCGTAAGAGTACAAGGGAGTGGAGATCTCTTCTGAACAGCACGTTGGAGGTCATCCAGATATGCTCAGTAATGATGAAATCTGGGGAGTTTTGTGGTCGGCGGAAAGGTTTAAGCTCTGAAGAAAGTTCCTGGAGCCACTCTGTAGCAATTCTGGAAGTGTAGGGTGTCGCATTGTCCTGCTGAACTTGCCCAAGTCCGTCGGAATGCAGAATGAACATGAATGGATGCAGCTGATCAGATACGATACTTCATACGTGTCACCTGTCAGAGTCGTATTTATACGTATGAGTGGTCCCATATCATTCCAGATGTACACACCCCACACCATTACAGAGCCTCCACCAGTTTGAACAGTCCCCTGCTGGCATACAGGGTCCATGGATTTATGAGGATATGTAATGAGGCAGAACACGGCGCTGCGGTCGGCAGCGCCTAGATAAGACAACAAATGTCTGGCGCAATTGTTAGATCGGTTACTGCTGTTACAATGGCAGGTAATCAAGATTTAAGTGAGTTTCAAAGTGGTATTACAGTCGGCGCACGAGTGGTGGGACACAGCATCTTCGAGGTAGCGATGAAGTGGGGATTTTCCCGTACAACCATTTCAAGAGTGTACCTTGATCTGGGATCCGGCAAAACATCAAATCTCCGACAAGCTGCGGCCAGAAAAAGATCCTGCAAGAACTGCACCAACGACGTTTGAAGAGGATCGTTCAACGTGACAGAAGTGCAACCCTTCCCCAAATTGATGCAGATTTCAGTGCTGGACCATCAGCATGTGTCAGTGTGCGAACCATTCAAAGAACATTAACGATATGGGCTTTTGGAGCCGAAGGCCTACTCGGGTACCCTTGATGACTGCACAACACAAAGCTTTACACCTCGCCTGGGCCCTTCAACACCGACATTGGACTGTTGATGACTGGAAACATGTTGCCTTGTCGGACGAGTCTCGTTTCAAATTGTATCGAGCGGATGGACGTGTACGGGTATGGAGACAACCTCATAATCCATGGACCCTGCATGCCAGCAGGGGACTGTTCAAACTGGTGGAGGCTCTGTAATGGTGTGGTGCGTGTGCATCTGGAGTGATATGGGACCGCTCATACGAATAAATACGACTCTGACAGGTGACACGTATGAAGTATCCCGTCCGATCACCTGTATCCATTCATGTCCATTGTGCATTCCGACGGACTTGGGGAATTCCAGCAGGACAATGCGACACTCTACACCTCCAGAATTGCTACATAGTGGCTCCAGGAACACTCTTCAGAGCTTAAACATTTCCACTGGCCAACTAACTCCCCAGACTCTAATCGCATAATATGGACAACCATCAGCTGTATGATGGAATGACGGCAATGAAAATTTTGCCTGCCCGGGACTCGAATCTGGACTTCCCGCTTATCGCGGTGGCTTAGCATTAGGCTATCCTAGCACGACCCACAGCCAGATCGAAACTTCCATATGTCGTCAACATTTCGCTGTAATTCGGTATAACACAGGCACTGCAGTTACGTATCATTATTATTGTTATTATTTTCCTTATCATCTGATGCACAATGTACGTCACAGTGGTAGCTGTAAAAGCATCTCTGTTGGTACTTGGTTAGACGTAAGGCAGGGCCTAATAACCCGAAACTGTCTTGTAACATAAATGAATAAATAAACAACGATGGTAAGCGTACGTGTTGAGCAACCACTGTAAGGAACGTCAGTTTATAGAAAGAAAACAACGTCTCACTTTCTCTGTAGATAAGGGGTAGTCTTTGCTTGTATTATACACCCGATTCAAACACACCAATGTACAATGTATCAGATCCACAATGTATCTGATATACCGGACGAAGAGTTGTCCGTTAATGAAGTTCGCAGTGTAATTCGGAAGTCCCGCACAAAATTTTTCCGGAGAGAGAGCGAGATAGGGGGAGTTGGGGGGCAATACTCTAAACTTGCCATTTTTGATGTGAATGAGTTGTTCAGTTTCAAGACGTGTCATACCAGGAAAATTTAGTCATACGAGGCACAAAAAGTTATTATTCCAAGAGAATTGGTGATTATCCACTCTATATTTGTTATAGGCATATTCTGTAACCAATAAAAAGTCTATACTCCAAATCTCGTGGTGGTGGTGGTGGTGGTGGGGGGGGGGGGGGGGGGGTTGGCTCTCCTTGCGGACGCCTATGATGTAATGCTACGAAAATGCCATTTTAATCCTGGATTTAAGAGTCAGGAGGAGAGTGTTATTGGGAATGACGTGAAGATAGCAAGAAATTAACCATTCTAGGTATTTGGCCTTCAGCAGAATAGTGAAACATACCAGAAGCGAATTTTTAGGAGGATTATTAGTATAATAACTGGACCATAATTGGACATGAAGCCGCAACTTGCTCACTTCAAAGTAACTTCAGAGGAAAATTTTCACACAGATATGGAAAAACACCTGAAAAGTTTGTGATCTCGCATCTGAAACTGTCATCACAGAAATACATTGTTAAGTTTGTCTATGACATAGCAGACAGACTGAAAATATTCAGGTATAATACGGTAAAGGAGATGACCAGAAAAGATTTTTTATATAGCGTTTATGAAAATCTCGTCTTAATCTATTAATCTACGGTCTACCACCCTAACGTCTATGTAGACTTATGTAGATTTCAGGTTGATCTTCTTTTCATTTGGCGAAATCTCGTGAAGGTCATCATTTAGTTCCTTCAGGATTTTAAATTTATTACTATTGTTATAACCACAAACGTAAGAAACAGTAATGCTTGCGAGCGTTGCCAAAAACACTGGATACTATCCGGGGTATCACTACGTTATGGCTAAATTAAAATAATGCCTCTGATCTGTATCTAATGTACCCCGGATTTGTGGGTTGCCCCTTCTCCCCTCCGACACAGATGTGACACAAACTGTGCGCTACGGAAACGATATGGAAATCAATGGTCCTGACAAACGAGTCGTGGGTGTAGTCCTTGCCAAATAAACAGAGTTATGATGTTCATCTGTTTACTGAAGTTCCAGGTAGGTTTATTTTAACCCTACTTAATTGTAATAAAAATGCGAAAGGAAGACAGAGACATCGCTTATAAACGAAACTGCTATATTTGTTGCGATTCAGACCAATGTGAGCAAAATAAAGCTATACTTTCTTGGAAAACTGTACCGGATCTCGAACTCTGTGTATTTTTTGAGCACTCTACAAACATTGCGTGTCCAACTCTTTATGCTTAGCAGTCGGACGAACAACCTCCGTTCCCTGCAACAGAAAGTCGCGCTGTCTTTTTTCAGAAGTGGGCCAAATATTCCCGAAGTTGTGATTCCCAAGGAGCCGTATTGCCTCCCGTCACTCTCTTCGTTTATGAACAGCGTCTAGCCTGTGCCCAGCAAGCACTACCGGAGGGCAATTAAGTTTAATAGGACACAGTGTAAAGCAGCGCCAGGACAAAGTGGAAAGAAGCGCCCAGCCCTCCTACAGTTTCTGTTATTTTTCACGGCCCGCCTTCAGGTGCCTGTCCAGTGTTAGTGAAAAAGTCACAATGTTTCGCCAGCGCGGCCTCCGGCACAGAATGGTCAGACGAACGGCAGACTACTGCCGTGCCTGGACCTTGGGGCAGTGAAGTTGCCGTATGCCTGCGGCAAGGCTGTTAAAGTTCAACAAAGTCTGTCCCTACGAGCGCTCAGCCTCCAGCTAACAGGATGCACGTCGCTTTGATGGGCCTCCGAGGCTTGGCTAATTTACCAATCTAGTACAAGGTACAGACGCAATACACGATTAATCGGAATTACATTATTAGACAGATATTATTAAAGTATCAGCAAAAGATGGCACAAGGAAAACACACCCAGGCAGAATATGCTCAAAACGTTTATCAAACTCAATCAGCCCTGACAGGAAGACTCGTTAAACATAAAGCCTTCAGTAACTTTACGTCTTGATTATTTATCTAACACAAAACACTTTGAGTGGTTGGAATAATTAAAGAACAAACTGAATTCAACAAGATAACTGTGTTATCTTGAAAAAGAAAGAAAAAAAAACATAAGGCTCAACGTCAGTAACTGTCTTAACATAAGCTGGTGGTGAAATACTTGTTGTTGTTGTGGTCTTCAGTCCAGAGACTGGTCTGATGCAGCTCTCCATGCTACTCTATCCTGTGCAAGCTTCTTCATCTGCCAGTACCTACTGCAATCTGCATCCTTCTGGAACTGTTTAGTGTAGTCATCTCTTGGTCTCCCTCTACGATTTTTACCCTCCACGCTGCCCTCCAATACTAAATTGGCGATCCCTTGATGCCTCAGGATATGTTCTACCAACCGATCCCTTCTTCTTGTCAAGTTGTGCCACAAATTTCTCTGCTTCCCAATTCTATTCATTACATCCTCATTAGTTATGTGATCTATCCATCTAATTTGCAGCATTCTTCTGTAGCACCACATTTCGAAAGCTTCTATTCTCTTCTTGTCTAAACTATTTATCGTCCACATTTCACTTCCATGCATGTCTACACTCCATACAAATACTGTCAGAAACGACTACCTGATACTTAAATCTATACTCGATGTTAACAAATTTTTCTTCTTCAGAAACGCTTTCCTTGTCATTGACAGTCTACATTGTATATCCTCTCTACTTCGACCTTCATCAGTTGTTTTGCTCCCCAAATAACAAAACTCATTAACTACTTTAACCGTCTCATTTCCTAATCTAATTTCCTCAGCATCACCCGATTTAATTCGACTACATTCCATCATTCTAGTTTTGCTTTCGATGACGTTCATATTACATCCTCCTTTCAACACGCTGTCCATTCCGTTCAGCTGCTCTCCCAGGTCCTTTGCTGTCTCTGACGATGTCATCGGCGAACCTCAAAGTTTTTATTTCTTCTCCATGGATTTTAATTCCTACTCCGAATTTTTCTTTTGTTTCCTTGCTTAATATACAGACTGAATAACATCGGGGATAGGCTACAACCCTGTCTCACTCCCTTCCCAACCACTGCTTCCCTTTCATGTCCCTCGACTCTTATAACTGCCATCTGGTATCTGTACAAATTGTAAATAGCCTTTCGCTCCCTGTATTTTACTCCTGAAAGAGTATTCCAGTCAACATTGTCAAAAGCTTTTTCTAAGTCTACAAATGCTACAAAACGTAGGTTTACCTTTCCTAAATCTATCTTCTAAGATAAGTCGTAGGGTCAGTATTGCCTCATGTGTTCCAATATTTCTACAGAATCCAAACTGATCTTCCCCGAGGTCGGCTTCTACCAGTTTTTCCATTCCTCTGTACAGAATGCGTGTTATTATTTTGCAGCTGTGGCTTATTAAACTGATAGCTCGGTAATTTTCACATTTGTCAACACCTGTTTCCTTTGTGTTTGGAATTATTATATTCTTCTTGAAGTGTGAGGGTATTTCGCCTGTCTCATACATCTTGCTCACCAGGTGGTAGTGTTTTATCAGGGCTGGCTCTCCCAAGACTATCAATAGTTCTAATGGTATGTTGTCTAATCCCGGGGCCTTGTTTCGACTTAGGTCTTTCAGTGATCTATCAAACTCATCACGAATTATCATATCTCCCATTTCATCTTCATCTACACCTCTTCCATTTCCATAATATTGTCCTCAAGTACATCGCCCTTGTATAGACTCTCTATATACTCCTTCCACCTTTCTGCTCTCCCTTCTTTGCTTAGAACTGGGTTTCCATCTGATCCCTTGATATTCATACAAGTGGTTCTCTTTTCTCCAAAGGTCTCTTTATTTTTCCTGTAGGCAGTATCTATCTTACCCCTTGTGGGATATGCCTCTACATTCTTACATTTGTCCCCTAGCCATCCCTGGTTAACCATTTAGCACTTCCTGTCGATCTCATTTCTGAGACGTTTGTATTAATTTTTGGCAGCTTCATTTACTGCATTTTTATATTTTCTCCTTTCATCAATTAAATTCAATATTTCTTCTGTTACCCAAGGATTTCTACTAGTCCTCGCCTTTTTACCTACTTGATCCTCTGCTGTCTTCACTACTTCATCCCTCAAAGCGACCCGTTCTTCTTCTACTGTATTTCTTTCCCCCATTCGTGTCAATCGTTCCCTTATGCTCTCCCTGAAACTCTGTACAACCTCTTGTTTAGTCAGTTTATCCAAGTCCCATCTCCCTAACTTCCCACCTTTTTGCAGTTTCTTCAGTTTTAATCTACAGTTCATAACCAATAGATTGTGGTCAGAGACCACATTTCCCCGTGGAAATGTCTTACAATTTAAAACCTGGTTCCTAAATCTCTGTCTTACAATTATATAATCCATCTGAAACCTTCCAGTATCTCCAGGCTTCTTCCATGTAAACAACCTTCTTTCATGATTCCTGAAGCAAGTGCTAGCTATGATTAAGTTATGCTCTGCGCAAAATTCTACAAGGTAGCTTCCTCTTTCATTCCTTACGCCCATTCCATATTCACCTACTACGTTTCCTTCTCTTCCTTTTCCTACTATCGAGTTCCAGTCACCCATGACTATTAAATTGTCATCTCCCTTCACTATCTGAATAATTTCTTTTATCTCATCATACATTTCATCAATCTCTCCGTCATCTGCAGAGCTAGTTGACATATAAACTTGTACTTATGTGGTAGGCGTGGGCTTCGTATCTATCTTGGCCACAGTAATGTGTTCACTATGCTGTTTGTAGTACTTTACCCGCATTCCTATTTTCCTATTCATTATTAAACTTACTCCTGCGTTACTCCTTTTTGATTTTGTATTTATAACCCTCTATTCACCTGACCAGAAGTCTTGTTCCTCCTGCTACCAAAGTTCACTAATTCCCACTATATCTGACTTTAATCTATCCATTTCCCTTTTTAAATTTTCTAACCTACCTGCCCGTTTAAGAGAGCTAACATTCAACTCTCCGACACGTAGAACGCCAGTTTTCTTTCTCCTGAGAACAACTTGAAAATGGTTCAAATGGCCCTGAGCACTGTGGGACTTAACTTCTAAGCTCATCAGTCCCGTAGAACTTAGAACTACTTAAACCTAACTAACCTAAGGACATCACACACATCCATGCCCGAGGCAGGATTCGAACCTGCGACCGTAGCGGTCGCCTAGTTCCAGACTGTAGCGCCTAGAACCGCTCGGCCACCCGGCCGGCGATAACAACATCCTCATGAGTAGTCCCCAACCGGAGCTCCGAATGGAGGACTATTTTACCTTCAGAATATTTTACCCAAGAGGACGCCATCATCATTTAACCATACAGTAAAGCTGCATGCCCTCGCGGAAAGTTACGGCTGTAGTTTCCCGTTGCTTTCAGCTGTTCGCAGTACCGCACAGCAAGGCCGTTTTGGTTAGTGTTACAACGCCAGCAGTCAGTCATCCAGACTGTTGCCCCTACAACCACTGAAAACGCTGCTGCCCCTCTTCAGGAACCACACGTGTGTCTGGCCTCTCAACAGATACCCCTCCGTTGTGGTTGCACCTACGGTACGGCTATCTGTATCGCTGAGGCACGTAAGCATCCCCATGAACGGCAGGGTCCATGGTTCATGGGGGGAGGTGAAAGACTTATGAAACGAAAAAGATTTCTTGTATAAATAAAGAACACAAATAACATTATGAAGACCAAGAATGTCATAGTATCTTGGATCGTTGGAACTTCCAGCACAAAGACTTAGAGTAAGACTAGCACAGTCAGTACGAAACACACACTTGTTTAAAGACCAGAGAGGACGAGGCGCAATAAGTATTCAGAATGTATGGCATAAGTCCAGTGTGATTTCATTAGTTAGCAAGATGGCTGGTCATCGTAAGTTACGGATTGTGGGGCTAACACGGACACTGGAGACGGCGTAGCACTGTGTCTCAGTGAGATCCTGATACATGAAACGCGAGTGCAATCTGCGCTTGGATCATAAAGCTCAACTAAACTGGCCTTCCAGGGCTCGAACGCTGGTCTAAGTGCCGGGAAGTTTATGTGGTCAGCGATCTCCGGTGTTGCTTAGATTGCCATATGATGGCCGTGTGTAGTGTTTCAGTCGTTGGGGCCAGCTGCTAGGGAGCTGGCTGCCCTTTTAACTTGGATATAATGTGTGTTGTTGGCAGAGTAGATGTAAGCCCACGAAACAGCATATCTGCTCCCCCCTCCCCCCACAAAGGGTGATAGACGCTGGCTCCGTTTGATGTCGCGTGCTGTAGGATGCCCACTGGCATTTAGAGTGGGCTGACCCAGCTGTGGATGGGCCCTCCATGGAATTGGTCGCTGGCTGTAACGAAAGGCAACAGCATTCTGCAGCCTTATCCTTCGACAGGATATTGGAGCACACCATGAGATTGACGTGAGTGAACCTGCTGCACCTGGCAGCCAGGCACCAATATCTGACAGGACCCGCTCTGGAAGGAGACCGCAGATATTAAGAACCCAAGAGAACTAAGTTGGCTGGACATAGCGTGAAGGCATTCGAATAAGGACGTGTGAGGATCAGCGCAAGGAAGCATTCGGAAAGACAGAATACTGCACCTCGAGGATGGGAGCATAGGACCGTTGGGCCCAAAAGGCAGAAATGAACGTGGAAGATGTAGTGAAAGGGGGAGCAAGGGAGGGGAAAGGGGGCTGTGGCCATGCAGGGGATATGCGTTCTGTATGTGTAGAGGGCAGTGACGGGTGTGGGGGCTCCTGAGAGGGAGCATAGACAGCTACAGGAGATGAAGCTAAGGCAGTAGAGAACGAATAGGGGGAAATTTATCGCCGTCAATAGACACAGTAACATTAGTCATATCGAGTGCGTGTGAAAAAGGCTTACGTACATGAACCAAACGGTGTGGACAGGAATGAAACACAGTGGCATGAATCTGAGAATGTGTACAGGATGCAGGAAACGGCTGGGCCAGGCAGGAGGGGAAGGACGGAATTACAGGATTCAGCCGGTAGGAGGTCGAGATGGGAAAAAGTAGGGGATTGCCAGGTCCTATACCAAGACAAAAGGATGAGGCTGCGGCACAGCTATCCGGCAGTAGTTGACCCAAGAGAAGCGCCAGGTACAGTGACAAGAGACTTCTGGTTTCACAATGACGTGGTCCTCCTATAATGGAACAACCCAGGAGCCCACGAGATGTTACAGGTGGCCCAGAAACAGCCACGGCCAATTCTTGGAAAGCCAGATAATCCAGGAGGCTCTGAAGCGTTGGTCACAGAAGAACGTGTGGGATGGAAACTAGACCGATAAGAACTGCAGCCCGATGGACTGAGTCGCTCTGAGCCATCCCTCAGAAAGAAGTGGAATTGCAACAGACTCAGAAATGGCAGGAGAAAGCGGGCGATCCCGAGAGGAGATGAGAGCCCCCAAAGGGCCAGCGGGGGAGGCAAGATAACATTGCGACAAGGAACATGATTGCCGCCAGCCCAAACTTCAATTGTGAGACTGCATTCGTGATTTTCTGTCAGTAGTAGTCCGTAGTAATTGACAGAAAACCGTCGAGTAAACCGGAAGTAATATCTGGCGTTCCCCACAGCCTCTGCTGTTCCTGATCTACATAAACAAATGAGGAGGCAATCTGAGCAGCGCTCTTAGACTGTTTGGAGATGATTCCCTCATTTACTATCTTTAAAGTTATCAAATGAACGAAACAAATGGCAAAACGATCTGGATAATATATCTGTATTTTCTGTGTGACAGTTGTCTAAATCATGAAAAGTATGAAGTCACTCACAAAAGAAATTCGCAAAATTTCGGCTACGTGACAAATCACACAAATCTAAAGACTGTAAATTCAATTAAATGCTTAGGGATTATAGGTACGAATAAGTGGAAATGATCACGTAGCTGGTGTCGTTTGAAGTGAATCTATGATTTTTCGGCAGAGCAATGAGAAAATGCAACAAGTCTACTAAAGTGACTGCCTACACTAGGCAGTTAGTGCCCTTCTGAATTACTACTGTGCGGTGTGGGATTTGCATAAAACAAGAATACCTGATGTAGAGGAGGCTCGTCTGCTCTCAACACCAGCACGGACGGGCCCGCTACGAGTCAGGGATTCCTATTACCACCAAGGAACGTAGATCAGATGATCAACTTTGTAGTACTTCGAAACCGATCACCCACAAATAAACAGTAACATACACGAGCAGGACTATGTTTACTAAATAAATTTAATACTACTGTAATATGTCGCTGTTTCCTGGAACAATGTTCTCAAAAATTTTAAATCCATCTGGGTCATAACACGAACGTGAAAACGAATTTTAAGAACAAACATCTCATGACCGAGAAACATAATCGCTTAAGGCAGCACAAGGAAAGCATATTGAGGTAGAATATGCTTAAAACGTTCATTAAACTCTGCTAAATTGTGTTATCTTCACAAAAGAGCCTAAGGTTGATTGCCGGTAACTACCTTTACGTAAGATTAAGAGAATCACTTGTGAAACTAAAAAGACTTCTTGCATAACTAAAGAACACAAATAATGTTATTGGGACCAAGACTGTTACAGTATGTTGGATGGTTGCAACTTCTCGTGCAAAGAGGTCAAGGAAGAATGTCGCACTACTATAGCCAGTATGAAATGTAGACTTGTTCAAGGATCCGAGACGACGAGCCACAAGTGAGGCAAAGTCTTAAGTCCAACACGATGTCAGTAAATAGCAAGAGAAATTATTACGGAGTCCGATGGATGGTCACAGTTATGGGATCCATGTCGTCCATCACAAGGCCATGTCAGAGGTTCCAGCTTGTGGAGACTGTCACGGACGGTGGTGACGTCATAGCACTGGCTTGCCAGGATAAACTCAGTCCCGTTTCCTGTGACACGGCTAGAACAAGAAAGAAGTTCGTAGGACCTGCGACCTCTGACAGCGCTGGGGTTGCCCTCTCATGGCCGTGTGGAGCATAGCAGCCCTTGGGGGTCGCCTGCTACGAAGCCAGCTACCCGCGTAACACGCATGTAATTCATGTTGCTGGTAGACTAGGTGTAACACAGTTGTTACTACCTCTGCAATCGTCTCTGTCCCAAATGAATATAAAATCTCGCATCACTTGAGCACGGAAAAGAGAAAAAGAAAGAATTATTGCATCGTCATCGTCGATGAGTGAACAATACTATTAGAAAATAAACAAACTACCTCCAGTGCGATGCGTTTCGACAATGAAACGGTTAACTGTTTCTTAACAGTCATATAACTGAAAAAATTCTGTTTCGTTTAATATATAATGGCTTGTGAATGCTCTTAAAGCTTTTAAATAAAATAAACGTTATAAACGTCCTACTTCTTTATTGTTCATGTCTACATGTTGTTTTCTCAGCGTTGTCACCCTGGCGACGACACATTTGTCCCAAAGAAATTTTTTGATAACGTCACTGTAGAATGTTTGACTTCGTTGAGAGGGGCCACATACTCGTCTCTGCTTGCACTGCTTCATCGCAATCAAAGCAAACTCTTCGAAGGTGTTCTCTAAGTTTCGGAGACAGATGAAAGACGAAGTTAATCGCGTTTGTTTTATTTAAAAAGCTTCAAGTGTTTTCACGTAAAAAATTCAGAGGTATTACTTTGAGCACTCCCTTGTATTTGCTTTGTTCTTTTTGACTGAACTGTCTGCTTTATCCTATGTTGCACTCTGTCCCACAATACAACCAGTTCTGCTGCGATGCCTCCTCAGCAGATGTCAAAATTAAAATAACAACATGTTTGTTTTCTGGCCTTTGCAAGGCTCCGTCCGGACAGGCGGCGCAACCGTCGCCTCAGGCTGGCATCAGTGTCGCTGCACTGTTTTCCTACACCGGTTATGCGTCCAAAAACAGAGCGGGACATGTAACCTTCCACTCAGGCAGTATTTAAGAATCCACATGGCATAAAGACAGTAGTTCTGGTTGTGGAACTACTTATGGTTACAGCCCCACTCAATCAGTTACCTCGGAGTTCAGCATGCATCCAAGTTTTGGGCACTGAGTATCCAACAATCGATCGTCAAGGTATCACTGTCAACAGTTTTGGGACTTTATGTCTGACAAGGAACCCCTTAATTGCGATGTCACACGTTCCGTCTGTAGTATGGCTCATTTGAAAGTGTTGTGTTGCTAATTATGAAAGGAAAGAAATTAGCTGCTTTTGACTCACCATATCCATCAAGGAGGCGACAGAAACTGTGTGTCCTAGAAGTGCAGAGATCAACCTTCTATGGAGTCTACGTATCACACTTCACAAAATGGTTATCGTCGGAATTCAGAGCAAACCATTAACCTTCACCATGAACGCCGAATGAAAGGTGGCTCGCCACATTGACCGCAAAGTTTCATCCATGGTGGTGTGCTTTGACGACGCTAGCGGCACCTATAAGCGAAAAGGAAGAGTTATTTCGCAGCCATTACGGAAGACGACGCTAGTGTCACCTGTGGGCAAAAGTGAAAACTTTTTGGCAGCCATCACCGTGTACGACGTGAGCGGCGCCTAGGAGCGACGCAACAAATATTACCACGCTTGAAAGAGAGGGTGCAGTGCTGACAGCCGGACGGCGTCAACTGAGTCAGCGCTACGCAACAGCCGCGACTACGGAAAAAAAATGGCTCTGAGCAGTATGGGACTCAACATCTGAGGTCGTAAGTCCCCTAGAACTTAGAACTACTTAAACCTAACTAACCTAAGGACACCACACACATCCATGCCCGAGGCAGGATTCGAACCTGCGACCGTAGCAGTCACGCGGTTCCGGACTGAAGCGCCTAGAACTGCACGGCCACCGCGGCCGGCGGGACTATGGAGCCAGAAGACAACGCAAAGAAGGTTGCGCATCAAAACGTTACCTCACGCAACTGAAGCAACGGGAGTAATTAACTGGCAGTGCAGATTTCATTTTATAATTACGTAATTACAAACAGTGACAATTAAAATTTTTTGTATCATTAAATTAATGTCACGAGACAATATTTACCTTGCCGATCGTACAGTAAAGTAAATTTCACTGTCAGCCACTGCTTACTTAGTAGTCTAAATTTTTAACAACATTTAATACAATTTCAGAACTATACGTTAGCTTATATTTACTTTCTTTTCTTCTTCTCTTTTGCGTGATCTTCTATGAGCACGAATTACAGCGTTGAATGTGTACGGCGTTGTAGTTTGGTTGTGGATATTGCCATCCATTCTATGCTACGAGTGTTACTGTGATTTGTTTATTTTTTGGCATGGGTGATTTTTACGGTGGTTCAATGTGGCAAGTAATGAGCTTGGTGCAACTGCAGTATACAGGGATGTGAAAGCAGTCTCTTTAGGTGAAAGTAATCAGGTGCAGACGAAAACAGAAGCAAGTAGTAGTGAAATGTCGAAGGGGTTCGGTATAGGTGACAGTAGTTTATTAACAGAGATGGGAAGTCCTAATGCAGTGTCGTCACCAATCATTGAGGCGCCCAAACGAGATGATTGTATACTTAGGCCTGACCTGTCTATCGTTGACATGCTCAAAATATTATTGAATAGTAACAAACAAATAGAGGAAGACATTAAGGGCCAGAAGGAAAATATTAAGCAAACGTTAGAGCAAAATAATAAACAAGTAGAGGGAGATAACAAACAATTAAAGGAAGATATTATTCGTCAGAAGGAGGATATTAAGCAGTCGGTGGAGCAGATAAACGAACGACTCAGTAAAAAGATCGACGAGACTAATGAGACTCTGAGGAAGCTGGCTGAGTCAAGTCATCAAAGAATAGATGAGCTTACCAATCGGTTTGAAGAGAACGTTGCAAGCAATACTAAACGTTTTGAAAAGGTAGATTGGGAAGTCAAGGAAGTGAAGGAAGAACTTACTAAAAAGGTTGAGGTTTACGATGAACATTTCGAACAACTGGATGAGGAATTGAAACACTTGAACACAGGATATCAGCTGTTGCGCTAAACCAGGATGCGTACGCACGGCGAATAGAAGAGGTGTACAGTGAAGTAGGCAAGACTAAGGAACAGGTCGGTCAGCAAGTGAAGAATGAAGTGAAATCACTATTACGTGATGGAAGCGTTGCTGGAGGTAGCTTAATTGGTATCCAGAATGATGAGGTCTTCCTTAGCATAGGGAATTTTGAGAACTTCGAACCAAATGGGAGGTGGCATCCTAAAGATTTCTTAGATCAATTAAAGAACGTGTTACCTGAATTATGGGACGAGCAAAGAAAGGTACGTTTCGTTGCAGCAAGATTGGAAGGTGAAGCTGGTACCTGGGTATGAGAATAGGACATAAGTGTACAACTTTTGCTGAATTTGAAAAGGAATTTTTGCAACAATATTGGTCGAGACGGAAGCAAAATGAAGTATGTAACAGTCTATATCGAGGTAGAAGGTTTGAGAGAGGGCGTGACCAGAACTTAGAGAAATTTTTTCGAGATTATTATGAGAGGAGCTTGTATTTAGGTGAACCAGTGGCGACAGAAGCAATAGTGTCCCTGACCATAAGCTACCAACTGGAGTTCAGAATAAGTTGCTAGCTATCCCTAAAGATGATGTAGAGGCAATGAAATTAGTCTCAGAACGATTAAACCCGTTGTATGAGTCACGAGGTACGGGAGGAGGAGTAGATGATAGAAGAGTTTTAGGGAGCAACGATCCCAATACAGATGACCATTCAAAAGATAATAAGAGACATAATGGACGACATAGGAGTAATAAAAATGACAGGAGACATTATGGTGGTGTCTGTGGTCATGGTGGTCACAGAGGCGACGGTAACGTCTACGGATATCAGAATTCAAGGCACGATGCATCGGATGACCAGGTGCGAAACTGGAAACATAACAAGTGGAAAGAGTATGTAACATATTTTGAGGGTGTAATCAACAGCATACCTCATGCCTCAAGGGCAAGCACCATGTGGAAAACATTAAACCATACCATAGTGAGCAAGATTAATGACTGTTTTTTCTATGTGACATGTGGGAACTGTACACACGTCAGCTGCTATTGTCCTTAGTTACAGACATTAATTTCTGATTATTATGAGGTTTTACGACGACACTCTAATTGATTGAGGTTTAACTAGGATGTGTTACTGCTATATCGAATTTTTTCTCTTTCTTTTCACTTTCTTCTGTTAAACCTAGATTATATGTATTACATTTCTTTTAGCCCACACAGTGATATGGTTCGAGTGATTACTAGAGTCTAGTGTATATAGGTTGTGCGATCCAAAAGTTTTTTTTTAGAAGTTTCTTACTACTCCTGCTTAATGATTGCTATTAAGTTTTGTACCATTCACTTAGCAACTAAATTTAACTTAGTGGACATCCATATATTTTTCTTCTTAATAGCGTATGTGTTTATTATGTCACATAGAACATCGTAATGCCTACTGTAGTAGTAACAGACTAAGGCGAAGTTGAATAGACATCGCTAGGGCAACACTGAAAGCACCATTAACCTGTTACCGTCCGGGGTGGCCGAGCGGTTCTAGGCGGTACAGTCTGGAACCGCGCGACCGCTACGGTTGCAGGTTCGAATCCTGCCTCGGGCATGGATGTGTGTGATGTCCTTAGGTTAGTTAGGTTTAAGTAGTTCTAAGTCTAGGTGACTGATGACCTCAGAAGATAAGTCCCATAGTGTTTCCATGATTATGTGTAACTCATGTCTGGTCCATAATGTGGCAATGGTATATACCCGTGGGATGGGGCAATATATCCCCCACCCCTTACATCATTTCCTTAACACCCTTCACGAGGGAATTATCTAGATTTCTGATATTCTCTTCGACAATTCGAAAACTTTTTCGTGCGGGAATGTAAGCGTATTGTCATATCGCTGGCTTAGTTGTGGAGTATCTTTGCGGGCAGCCCCGTCTGTAGTGAGTCGAGCGCGGGACACAGTACTGTTACGTTGTGTAGTGCGTAGCTCTGCATGTGAGAGGCTTTTTTTTTTTTAGTATTCAGGTTGAAGTGTTGCTACAAGTGCTGTTACAGTAAAGTGATGAAATATGGAAGTGATTCAGAGGAAAGTGCGTCAAGAAGTAATGAAAAATTGAGCAGTGATGTCGATAACGTATTTATGTTTCCTCTCGCTGCTTGTCGCACAGCATCGACACATCCGCGCCGTGTTCGATCTCCCAGGATTAACCAATGTGAATTAGTAAAAATTAGTTACCACAAAAGAGTGCAGTCAAGTGCCAGTGTCTTGTAGCGAGCGTGAGGACATGCGTCCGATCATCGCGTTTCCTCATTATCAACAATCAGCCACGCCGCGACGGTTACGCGGACGCTCGTGCAAGTGAGAACTGAGAACTGAAAAATTAACTTTGCGAACAGTGTTATATCATTACCAGTGACAAGGAGGACTATTACCAGGTACCTGCATGTGTGACGAGCGTAAGAACTTTCGTTCGATCATTCGGCTTCCGCATCATCAACAATCACCCGCGTCGTGTCTATTACGCGTACGCTCGTCTAAATGATATTTGTGGACTGTTAATCATCCATTAATTGGGATAACACTTCTGAATTACAATGTAAACAGTGCAACCTGCGATTTTCCTTTAATCGTCTCAGAATATAGTTGTTCATACCAGAGGTCGAACAGTGTTGCATTTTAACGATGAGTGGCTCCCCTTATTCGCGTGCATATTTCGATAGATAATTTCAGGCAAGCCAACAGCAGTGTGGAGCAGGACAATACGACCGCCGCGGGATTATTAGGTACGTGGTGTGGACAGGGCGCACGGTCAAGAAAAGCAACGGTCACGAAACGGGAAGTCAGTATAAAGTATCCCACCCATTCGTACTCAAGGGGGTGTTACAAGTGATGTAAAGGAGTGATGAGAACTGATGGACTGCGATGGCATGCAACCGAATGCGAAATAGTCCGTCGTGGAGTTTATCGTGAAACTGGATATCCTGTAAGATATAGTTGCAGATTTTGTGATAATATGTTTTATAGGGATGGAAAAAACAAACATCAAGAGGCCGTATTTGTCTAGTGGCTCCAGGTGGTATGAAATGCAATGTCACACACTTTTCAGAAGAGATAGTTTTCTCCAAAGGAGTCGACTTTTATACGCATACCAGAAATCAAGCAAAAACAAGTTATTTTCACCAGCTAAATAACAGAAGCAGTGCTCTTAACATTGTACTTCTCTTAGGTCTATTTTCCCGATCTTGCTTTCTGTGACGTAAATATTCTCTACTGGCCTTGCAACATCATGCGCCCTCCAACCTCTCGCAGTACAATAAATAACTTCCCAGCCAATTTATCATCCAGATTAACATTCGGCATAATTGTATACGAATGCGTAAGGCATTGATGCTAGCTGATCTTGATACAACTCTCTTGGTACCTCCAATTTCCAGTTTTCCTTTCATATGCTTTTCGTCTTCAAATCCCAATTGGTCGGAGTTGAAAACAAATTCGTTTGTTTATCTCATCCACAAATCTTCGGGCAATTCCGCGGTTTGCTGTGGATCGTCAATTGAAATTTTGCTGTCTTATGTCTTCCAATTCTGTGGCACTGTTTAAAGTTATGCAACCATCCACCGCCTCCCTTGAAATCACTGTAATCTGTGGTGCGCGCAGTTCGATGACGTAGTAACTCTAGTCATGCATATTCTCTAAACTGTATCAAGCATCCTTGAAACGGCCAAATGTGGTTTGTCCTCCCTTGAATATCTTGAATATCCGTAGCTTTTCTTATGCAGTACGCGGTTGTATTCCTGCGGACTTATTTGAAATCTGTTCATAATTATTCTCTTACTATGCCGCGGTTGATCTTCCACGTACGTAAATGTGTTTAGTGCCGGCTCCTTGGACAACGATTATCCTTCACTGCGTTTCACTGGAGACGAGATTTGTGGCTCCCTCTTCAATGAGGATGATGAACTGCATGGCTTGACAACTATTTCAGTATCACTTTCATGTGTTAAGCTTCTATCGTCATCAATGTGCTCCTCATGTAAAATTGTCCGCACAGTCGAGCGTATACGACACCACATATTCCACTGACTCATCTTGTAGGAACGCTAATATTTCGTCTGCCACTTCTTTCCCACTCCGGCATATTCCTTGGGTTCCTTTCTGATGAAATATTAACATCAGCAACTATTGTTATAGATATAGTGCAATTTTTGCTTTGTTTGTCGTTGTCACTGCTCTGCTTTGTACCAACACCCTAGAAATATAGCACTGTCATTGGGTAGTCACCTCTGGAGAACCTCGGTGGTTATCACTGAACTGTCGCATGGGTATCGCGAGCATGCGAATTGTCACCACGGAATGACAATGTGCGTTTTTACTTCTATCTCGTGGCTGTATTGGAGCAGGGGAGTCCGTCAAGTGTTTTCGTAGAGCACGGTCGATGTATGTGAGAGAAGTGGGACAGGTCGCGAGTATTTTCATGGTAATTTAATCTTTCGTGAAAATTTATATTATAATGTCTTGAAGAGTTTCAAATTCGTGCTAGTGCTAATTATGAAAAATAGCCCGAGATCCAGTGGATTTAACTGAAATTACTAATCAATTGGTGCACAACTGTAATGACTCAGTTTTAGTCATTGAACAAACAAGATTGGCTATAAAGTTTTGCAGCAAATCGAACTTTGAGAAGACTAATATTCTCACCTGTCGACTAATGGGGTACATAGAAAGAAATATTTAATTATGATCTCGAGATACGATGTGTATGACTTCGAACAATTAAATAGCTGTTCGAAAAATAAACACATATGATAGTGAAATTCAACTTTACAGCTGTTCTCATTTCAAGTTTTCATCTAATTAATAATATACAATTTCAAACAAGAAACCTAATTGTATTGTAGTTTTTTGAGGCACATTGTCATTCTTAAGAACAAAAATGCGATCTACAGATAAGAACCCTCTACTCATCAATCTGTCTGATGCTTAAATGTTAACAAATCGTAATAGCAAAACGGATAGCGAGCTTACAAGAAGAGTGATGTAGGTAACAACGAGGAGGTAGTCGTGAGAGTGCTGTTGATAATATATTATTCGTGTTCCCCTTAATTGACAATGTTCCACGCTCATTTAAGGAATAATATTTATAAGTGAACAGCCTCAACACATGGGATTTTATGTTATGTGCAGAATGTGAGGCACGTCGAAGGCCGAGTACCAGTGGATTTAGGGCGGCCGGTGTGGCCGATCGGTTCTAGGCGCTACAGTCTGGAACTGCGCGACCGCTACGGTCGCAGGTTCGAATCCTGCCTCGGGCATGGATGTGTGTGGTGTCCTTAGGTTAGTTAGGTTTAAGTAGTTCTAAGTTCTAGGGGACTGATGACCTCAGAAGTTAAGTCCCATAGTGCTCAGAGCCATTTTTTGAACCAGTGGATTTAATTGAAATTACTGTTTGACGGGTACACATCTGTAGTGGATGTACATTGTCGATTGAACAAACAAGTTTGACTATGAAGTTTTGCAGCAAACAGAACTTTGAGAAGGCTAATAATCTGACATGGTGATTAATGGGCTACCTAACTCCAGGGAACGTTATATCCTCCGCAATCTAGAAATAATAGACTGATAGTCTGATTTCTACGAGAAAAATGCAGATCAGAAAAAATCAGACCCATAGGCTATGATGGTAGTGTGGGCTTCCGCGAAATTTCGCTGGATGCAAACGAGTTCGCAGTCCGTGACTCGGCGTGGGGCCAGGAGATTTGCCTTGGCGAGTTCTGTAGGAGTCTTGTCGCGACTCTGTTTACTAACGCCGTTATGGTTCCAAGAATAGCTACGCCAAGTTTTTTCACAGGAATTTAGACTTTGTTACACGGGAAACGTCAGCCTGCCAATTATGTTACAGGACTTGGGAAGAGGGGGGCGGAGATACGATGTTTGAAGTTTTTAAATTGTTGCTGAACGTGGTGATTCAGAGTTTCACCGTGGAAGGGAACTAAAATGTTTCTAATGTTTCTGCTATATATAAAGCTAGAAAACGTGCACTTTGACCTTGGCGATTCGGCGGAGATGCACGATTTGCAGCTGTCGGGGAGAACATCCACGGCTGTCACACCTTACATGTTGCAGCGAGCTGATGTCGTCATTCGCGAGGACAGACGCATTACGACTCGGCAGTTGGCGCTACATCTGTCAATCAGCAAAGGAAGCGTGGATACAATTATCCGAAGTCTTGGGTACTCAAACGTGTGTGCAAGATGGGTCCCGGGGTGTCTAACGGTGGATCACGAATCGCGCTGAAAAAACATTTGTCTTGTATTGTTGTAATGTTTTGAAGCTGAGGGGGAATCCTTCTTGTCCCGGATTACTACAGATCATGAAACCTGGGTTCATCATTTTGAGCCCGAAACAAAACGACAGTCGATGGAATGACGCCAGTCCCACTCCCCACATAAGAAAAAATTCAAAGCAACTGCTTCCGCCCATTAGGTCGTGATCACCGTTTTCTGGAACTGTGAAGGTGTGGTTCTCATTGATGTTATTCCAAGAGGTGGTACCATTAATTCAGAAGTATGTGTCAACACATTGCCGGCCGGAGCGGCCGAGCGGTTCTACGCGCTACAGTCTGGAACCGGGCGACCGCTGCGGTCGCAGGTTCGAATCCTGCCTCGGGTATGGATGTGTGTGATGTCCTTCGTTTAGTTAGGTTTAAGTAGGTCTAAGTTCTAGGGGACTGATGATCTCAGACGTTGAGTCCCATAGTGCTCAGAGCCATTTGAACCATTTTTGTCAACACATTAACGAAACTTAAGACGCGATTCCGGCAACTTCGGTGCCACAGCAACCCAGGAGATGTTTTGCTGCACGACACGATATCGCTCGGCCCCACACAAATCTGAGGACTGCTGCACACATTGCAAAACAAGGTTGGACAGTGTTACCCCACGCACCCTACAGCCCTGACCTAGCCCCCTCGGACTTCCACTTGTTTGGGCCATTAAAGGATGCCATTCGAGGAAAATATGTCGAGGACGATGAGAAAGTGATTCACACTGTGAAGCATTGGCTGTGCCATCAGGACAAGGATTGGTACCGACAGGGCATATGCACCCTTGTTTCGGGCTGAAGGAAAGCCACAGAACGGGATGGAGATTATGTGAAAAATAGTATGTGTCGATAGAACATCATTCTTTCATGTGTTTAATTTTCATTACATTAAATAAAGAATTGTTAAGGAAAAAATGCGGGTCATTACTTTCTGGGCAACCCTGTATATATACAACTTTACTTAGGCCTATGGAGGTGGGTCTTCCTGCGTCGCTGGCTCATAAGATGGACGCCTTGGACAAATCGCAACTCGTTGACGAAAATGCAATTTTCAGAGCAAAGAGTCAGTTCTCACTCAGATGTACATTCAACCAGTTCCATTAAACGAATTACGAACACATAGGACAAAAAAATTAGCCACCAAGAGGAGACGTCAAACAAAATTATGTAGCAATTGCTATACTACCGTCTCGTTTCAGTTAGTTAGTCATTTTCTAATTAGGAATAACATTTATTTGACTTTGAGGCGTGGGACTCAGACAGTAATCTAACTTCTAAATTCTCAGTTATTGCTATTACACGACGCACGTCATGAAAAAATATTGCAAGCAAGCTACATCACTTGAACTCATTAATTAAAATTTTTATGTGATTAGAGGAGAGATGCTAATTGTACTCATAATAGCTTCCAAACTTTGAGACAACTAATGGCTGGACACAGACACGACAAATGGTGCTCATTAGCTTAAGTAATTGAAGCTATCTGCATTCACACCCACAGATTATGTTGACATGTAAAACACACAAGACTGAGCAACATTTACATAACTAATATCCAGCAGTTAATGATATGATTAACTGAACTGCACAGACGGCACATGTGCACTGTGGTGAACGGGCTTTTTAGCTTGTAAGTGTTAGGAATATTTATTTCTTATAAATGAAAGTTTGCAGTAGCTCACTTTAAAGTAATTATTTGAAAAACAATATTTAACTGAATGTGATTTTTAAAATGTGTTTGTGTTGCATGGAACTTGAATTTCGGTCACACGCAATGAACGTAATGTTTTCAAAGTTTTGAACATGACTGTGTTTTCAGCGACTGATACAAAGAAAACTTAAAGCAATAACAGCCCTCGGTAGCAAAAATGAAGTCTTTTTGGCCTAGGTTTCGGCCACTACTTAAAGTGCCTTCATCAGAAATAAAACATTTAAATTGGCCTATAACATAAGTACAAAGTTTTAGGATTTTTTTAAAATTTAAGTGTAAGTACTGACTAGCAGTACAAAAAGAAAAAGCATGGTACTTACATGTCACGTATAAAATAAATATCAAGCGATAAAGCTTTAGTCACAAAATTTTAAAACAGAAAGAATAGAAGAAAACCCACTATGGGCTGCTCACACATGTCAAGTTGCGGTAGCATCAGACGGAGGCGCCCGCCTTAGCAATTGCGGGCAGGTGAACATTACACCAAAAGTGCCATCTAGTAGCCAGAAATAGAAACAGGCTACTTAACGTTCAAAATAGAGACAGACGAATATCGTGATGAACATTATTTAATACATGAAGTAGGAGGCAATATTTTATCTGATAGCAATAGACATGATAACAATTTGTCTACATACGAGCTTAGAAGTACAGTTTAAAGGCTGAATACGCCATTACAGAATTACAAAAGGGGCTGAATAACTCAATGAGTAGTAAAACGGTATAACATGAAATTTAGTTAATGCAAACCATTTTAAGAACAAAAAAATTATGAATCGACTTTGATAGGAAAAAATATTTCGGTAACTGCACGAGGGTCACACGAAATAAAATATCAAATTACGGCATTATACCGTTGAAGAAGCTTTTATTACGTAATTGTAGCTGCTCATTATGAATGAGGCCATCATTTAGAGAAAGATGTTAAAAAATTTCTAATTCTTCGAGGAACATCTAATCTGTGCCCTTTCTTCTCAGTGTGCAAAATGTTGACATAGTGTACAGCTTTAGGCTCGTGACCTGTAATCAGAAGGTCGTCCGCAAAAGACGAATTTTGGGAGCTATTAACATTCTTTTTTATGATGGTGTTCTTTGTATCTGACTGTAAAGGCCTGTTCTGTTTGTCCTATGTAGTAAGAAGACCAGGTGTCGCAAAGAATCTTATAGACACTAGAATTTTTCAAAGGGGAACAGGTCGATTTTAAATTATGAATAAAATTTTTTTTCAAGCGGTTATTGGTTGAAAAGGCGACATTACAGTTGTATTTATACGAAGAAGGCAGTGAATCTGATAGGAGATGGGCCCCAAGAAAGGAATAGAAAAAACTTCTTTAGGTTGGACTCAATGATAGAGGTACGGATTGTAGTAACGTTTTCAATAGATTTTCATCACTGTAGTGCCTCTACTTATTAATAATGAATTTGGCATTTTATCTTTTAAAGTCAGCTTTGTTGCATCTTTCACAGCCAGTTGGTACGTTTGCTACAGGAAACTTGTTTACTATTTAGGCGAATCCGTTCTATTAGTGTATTTTATATCATATTAATTCTAACTTGTACCAGCTGTCTCTTGTATTTCTGAATACGAAATACTTTAAGCAGATGGAACATAGCATTGGGGTTCACTCATTGATTATGTAATGAAACAAGTAACATAAGTACGACCAGTCGCAATGACCAAACAAATACACTACGTGGTCAAAAGTATCCGGACACCTGGCTGAAAATGAAGTTCGTGGCGCCCTCCATCGGTAATGCCGGAATTCAATATGTTGTTGGCCCACCCTTAGCCTTGATGACACCTTCCACTCTCGCAGGCAAACGTTCAATCAGGTGTTGGAAGGTTTCTTGGGGAATGGCAGCCCATTCTTCATGGAGCGCTGCACTGAGGATAGGTACCTATGTCGGTCAGTGAGGCCTGGCACGAAGTCGGTGTTCCAAAACATCCCAAAGGTGTTCTACAGGATTCAAATCAGGAATCTGTGCAGGCCAGTCCATTACAGGGATGTTATTGTAGTGTAACCACTCCGCCACAGGCCGTGCATTATGAACAGGTGCACGATCGTGTTGAAAGATGCAATCGTAATCCCCGAATTGCTCTTCAACAGTGGGAAGCAAGAAGGTGCTTAAAACATCAATGTAAGCCTGTGCTGTGATAGTGCCACGCAAAACAACGAGGGGTGCAACCCCCTCTATGAAAAACACGCTCACAGCATAACACCACCGCCTCTGAATTTTACTGTTGGCACTACACACACTGGCAGATAACGTTCACCGCCATACCCACACCCTGCCATCGCCACATTGTGGACCGTCATTCGTCACTCCACACAATGTTTTCCCATTGTTCAATAGTCTGGAACCGAGCGACCGCTACAGTCACAGGTTCGAATCCTGCCTCGGGCTTGGATGTGTGTGATGTCCTTAGGTTAGTTAGGTTTAATTAGTTCTAACTTCTAGGCGACTGATGACCTCCGAAATTAATTCGCATAGTGCTCAGAGCCATTTGAACCATTGTTCAATCGTCCAATGTTTACGTTCCTTACACCAAGCGTGGCGTCGTTTGGCATGTTTAGGAGTGTGGAAATCTCGCGTACAGACGTAAAACATAAGTGACACCCGATCACCTGGCCTCGTTCGAAGTCCGTGACTTCCGCGGAGCGTCCCATTCTGTTCTCTCACGATGGCTAATGACTACTGAGGTCGCTGATATGGAGTACCTGGCAGTAGGTGGCAGCACAATGTACCTAATACACTCCTGGAAATGGAACAAAGAACACATTGACACCGGTGTGTCAGACCCACCATACTTGCTCCGGACACTGCGAGAGGGCTGTACAAGCAATGATCACACGCACGGCACAGCGGACACACCAGGAACCGCGGTGTTGGCCGTCGAATGGCGCTAGCTGCGCAGCATTTGTGCACCGCCGCCGTCAGTGTCAGCCAGTTTGCCGTGGCATACGGAGCTCCATCGCAGTCTTTAACACTGGTAGCATGCCGCGACAGCGTGGACGTGATCCGTATGTGCAGTTGACGGACTTTGAGCGAGGGCGTATAGTGGGCATGCGGGAGGCCGGGTGGACGTACCGCCGAATTGCTCAACACGTGGGGCGTGAGGTCTCCACAGTACATCGATGTTGTCGCCAGTGGTCGGCGGAAGGTGCACGTGCCCGTCGACCTGGGACCGGACCGCAGCGACGCACGGATGCACGCCAAGACCGTAGGATCCTACGCAGTGCCGTAGGGGACCGCACCGCCACTTCCCAGCAAATTAGGGACACTGTTGCTCCTGAGGTATCGGCGAGGACCATTCGCAACCGTCTCCATGAAGCTGGGCTACGGTCCCGCACACCGTTAGGCCGTCTTCCGCTCACGCCCCAACATCGTGCAGCCCGCCTCCAGTGGTGTCGCGACAGGCGTGAATGGAGGGACGAATGGAGACGTGTCGTCTTCAGCGATGAGAGTCGCTTCTGCCTTGGTGCCAATGATGGTCGTATGGGTGTTTGGCGCCGTGCAGGTGAGAGCCACAATCAGGACTGCATACGACCGAGGCACACAGGGCCAACACCCGGCATCATGGTGTGGGGAGCGATCTCCTACACTGGCCGTACACCACTGGTGATCGTCGAGGGGACACTGAATAGTGCACGGTACATCCAAACCGTCATCGAACCCATCGTTCTACCATTCCTAGACCGGCAAGGGAACTTGCTGTTCCAACAGGACAATGCACGTCCGCATGTATCCCGTGCCACCCAATGTGCTCTAGAAGGTGTAAGTCAACTACCCTGGCCAGCAAGATCTCCAGATCGGTCCCCCATTGAGCATGTTTGGGACTGGATGAAGCGTCGTCTCACGCGGTCTGCACGTCCAGCACGAACGCTGGTCCAACTGAGGCGCCAGGTGGAAATGGCATGGCAAGCCGTTCCACAGGACTACATCCAGCATCTCTACGATCGTCTCCATGGGAGAATAGCAGCCTGCATTGCTGCGAAAGGTGGATATACACTGTACTAGTGCCGACATTGTGCATGCTCTGTTGCCTGTGTCTATGTGCCTGTGGTTCTGTCAGTGTGATCATGTGATGTATCTGACCCCAGGAATGTGTCAATAAAGTTTCCCCTTCCTGGGACAATGAATTCACGGTGTTCTTATTTCAATTTCCAGGAGTGTATGAAAAAGTATGTTTTTGGGGGTGTCCGGATTCTTTTGATCTCATAGTGTAATTATTCAAATACAAGCACTACACTAGGGAGAATTTGGCTTAGCAAAATGTAAACATAATTATACGTAATGGCTTCCTGAGAACGCGTCCACTGATTGCACGATGCATCTAATAGTAGTTATATTGCATCTGTTGTAAATTCTACGTAATTTATTACAGATGTAGTCAGTTATATATTTGGCTCCATACAGCAGCTCTTAGTCCATATAAGCTGCTGTTTACTTTGTATAGACAGCTAAGCACGATTCACAAGACACATAAAGATGTCCATTTAAGAGCTGCAAAAGTTGACTTTCAAGTGCTTTCGGAAACAGAGCTAACACATCCTATCGTGACGGCGTACAGCAGATATATAAGCGTCAATTCCAAAAGTAGCATTTTTGAACAGTTTGTATGAGGTTTAGTCTGAAGTTTACTTTATGTTTGCTTACATAAAGTCTTTACAAAGTCTCGCAAAGAGAGACTAATGAAAAGGCAGGATCGAATCACATTCTTTGTCCAGCGGTAAATGCCATAACTGACGTAATAGTTATTTCTCTACAGCCGTTACTCTCTCCTTAATTACAAGCGTATTTTGAAATCATCAATTAATTTTTTGTTTTACAAACATCATAATTCATTTGTTAAACATCTTAGCTACTAAAAAACACGAGAAAGAATGCAATCAATTATTTAATCAGGTGAACGTCCGCATCGGATGCTCATATTATTAGAATAAAATGAATAACATTTATGTTAACGCTCATGTTTCCATAATTATTTGGTGGCACCTTTAGGCTTCGAAGCTGATCGTTCAGTAACTAAAAATTTAGTGGCAACTCAAAAAAAATACAGAATGTATTTTAAGACTCTCAGTATTATACTGACGGAAAGAAACGCAACACCAAGAAATAATTAAAGTAGAGTAATCAAATTTCGGGAATACATTTATGTAGGTAACAAATTTAAGTCATTAACGTTGCAAGATCACCGGTTAATGCAAGCGCGAGATAACGCATGGGAAATGTGGGATACTGGTAGATTAATAACCGGTGTAACAGTCAGAAAGTTGAATGCAAGCGTGCAATCGTGCATACATTATGTTGTGCAGGTGCTTCATGTCAGTTTGTGGGATGAAGTTCCATGCCTGTTGCACTTGGTCGGTCATTATACGGACAGTTAATGCTGGTTATGCATGACGCTGCAACTGTCATCCGATGGTGTCCGATATGTTCTCAATTGGAGACAGATCTGGTGATCTACAGGTCAAGGCAACATGTCGACACTGTGTAGAGCATGTTGGTTTCCAACATCGGTATTTGGGCGAGCGTTATCCTTTTAAAAAGCACCCCTGAGATGCTGTTCATGAAAGACAGCACAACAGGTTGAATTACCAAATTGACGTGCAAATTTTTTTGTCGGTGTGTATGGGATAACCACGAGAGTGCTCCTACTGTCATACGAAATTGCACCCCAAAGCATGACTCCAGGTGTAGTTCCAGCGAGTCTCGCATGCAGAAAGGTTGATTGCAGGGCCTCAGCTGTCCTAATTAACACACGGCCATCACAGGCACCGAGGCAGAACCAGCTTTCAACAGAAAACACAATGGACCTCCACGCTGCCTTCCAATGAGCTCTCGCTTGACACCACTGAAGTCGCAAACGGTGTCGGTCTGGAGTAGTGGAATGCACGCTACAGGATATCTGGCTGTGAGATGTTCTTGAAGTAACCGATTTGTAACAGTTAGCTGTGTCACTGTGGTGCCAACTACCGCTCAAACTGCTGCTGCAGATGGAAGTACAATGCGACAGAGCCATACGCCGAACGCGATGATCTTATATCACGTGGCGCAGTGGTTAGACACTGGACTCGCATTAGGGAGGACGACGGTTCAATCCCGCGTCCGGCCATCCTGATTTAGGTTTTCCGTGATTTCCCTAAATCACTCCAGGCAAATGCCGGGATGGTTCCTCTGAAAGGGCACGGCCGACTTCCTTCCCTAATCCGATGAGACCGATGACCACTCTGTCTGGTCTCTTTCCCCAAAACAACCAACCAACCACCCAACTTCTATCTCGCTGCCGGCCGGGGTGGGCGAGCGGTTCTAGGCGCTTCAGTCTGGAACCGCGCGACCGCTACGGTCGCAGGTTCGAATCCTGCCTCAGGCATGGATGTGTGTGATGTCCTTAGGTTAGCTAGGTTTAAGTAGTTCTGAGTTCTAGGGGTCTGATGACCTCAGATGTTAAGTCCCATAGTGCTCAGAGCCATTTGAACCATTTTTTTCTCTCTCTCGATAGAGCACCGTGACCGTCAAAAGCTCGGTCTTCTTGTGACCGTACGTTCTCGTGATCACCGCTGCCAGTAATCATATACAGTGGCTAGTGGGTGCATTCCTGCCAAGTCTGTCTGCATTTTCGCTGGGGCAACGTCCAGCTTCTCGTAGCCCTATTACTAGACCTCGTTCAAACTTAATGAGGTGTTGATAATGGCGTCTTTGTTGCCCTAAAAGCATTCTAGACTAACATCAGCTCACCACGTCCAGTCTCAAGGACAGGTAACACTCACGACCGTTACATTATATATTTAAATCAAACCCAATTTTCATCCTTATAGTGGCGCTGCTAGGAGCTGGCGCGAAATTTGAATAGACGTCATCTTTCAGATGTAGAAACACGCCTATCAGATTTCGTTTAAGTCGCAAAACTCCTTCTTGGTGCTGCAGTTTTTTTCCGTAAATGTATTTCGTTATAAAATTACGGTAACAAAATATGCAGGACATTTCTGTGTAGAAGTTCGAAGAGGAAGAAGTACGAAAGTGAGTTAGACATAGTTTCACATATTTGAGAACGTTAGAGCAAAGGAAATTCTCATAGATAGTAGGATATCCACAAGAGGTAAATTTTCTGCAGTACAGTTAAGTCTTTGACAATCACTCATAATGATTTGCTACGTTGCCCCCGGAATGACGGAGACAAAATTTAAAACAGTAATAGGATTGTCCATTCAGTTTCATTCTACATAGGGGCTGAATATTTCACATATTACAGAATCAAAAACACAATATATCACTGACAAATAATTCCACTATAAAACTTGGTTTAATACAGAGTCTGTTAATCAAGGTTTCTGTGACAAGATAATAATGACATAACACATATTTAGGAAAAGTATTAAGAGAAAATTTCTCAATAATCTTTGGTTGTACAGCTTTCACTCATCTTTGTTTTTCTTTCATGCGATGGATACGGATATCAAAACTTTCGATTATGTTCTGAAATTAGTACTCGTAGGATGATATATATAAGACACACAATGGTTTATCTGGATTCGTTTTTCATAACAGTAGCTGCCAGAAACTCGGAGATGTCGGTTTATGATGACGGTTGATGATTGCGCTTGCTATAATGAGGCAAGATGGACTCGAGAACAGAATGCAGGCTGTGTTGACTGCACCCATCTTAATGGCTAGATTCTAAACACGGAGGCTGAACGTTAGAGGTGATGCCTCGGCATGGCTTGGACTGTGTCTCAAGGGCATCAAGCAGTTTGTCGTTTTCAGGTTACATGTAACAATTATACAACAAAATTATCAGTTATACAACAAAATTAGTACTACGTAAAGCTTGACCTAAAAAAAGGTGTGCCAGTAAGAAGAACCTCGTGAACACACCTCTATTATACAAGTAAAATGAGAAAAAGCAAATTAAATACCATAATGGAGACGTGTTTAAAATGGGGGAATCTTTCTTTTATGTTTCATCTACGAAGCATGGCTCAGTGTCCAGTATACAGCTATTTAAGCCATCAGTTTTTGTGATGAACTGGTTCATAGAGTCGAGATAAGGCTTGTAATTAATGTCGATAACATGTACGGGTGTCTCCGTAGAGCAGTCCCCTATTTTTTAATATACTGTTCAAATCAATAGTAACGCCGTATACAATACTTCACTTGACAATCAGATTACGTGCAAGGCACACATAATTGTTTGCCATAACCAAGACATAACATGAACTTGCAACAGACGAACACTTTGTTCTGTCCTTAACACAAATAAGGGAATAGAAAGTAATAATGGATGCAGTACCATAGTCTGCATCCAATGAAGTACAAGAAAAACAATAGGTAGCCTACATTAGATTGCACATTATGCTACACACAATAATTCCATTCTGGACGTTTGGCTTCCAGGCTGATCTCCACAGAGCTAGTCCGTACATGTATGAGCAATATTTACTTTAGAGAATCTGTTCAGAGCGACCATCTCGTATCTTCAAACTCTTCATCATTCGCTGGATCGTACATTACTGGAACCTACGCAACACATCTGAATCCACCATTGCTAAAGCGGCATACATGCGAGCTATTAGATCGTGTACTTCCATGTGTGAAGTGCTATAAACTTGTTCCTTTAAGTCTCCCCACAAACAAAAATCTAGTAAAGCAAGGGTCCTGGAAACGCTTAATTTAAATAGTATAGTACATTCATTCTAAAGTGTGGAGATTCAGCATCATGCTGAAACCATAGCTGTCGCCAAACACTAAGTGGAAAGTTTTCTAAAGCGTCAGGAAAAGTAGGGTAAAGAAAATTACGACACAGAGTGTAAGGTGGCGGAATAAATGGTCAGATACGCACCTTACATGAGAGCTTTATACATCGCAACGGGAAGATGAACATGGCACCTAACTTAATTCGCTAGCTAGGAAGGAGAAAAGAGCCAAAGTTTCGACCTAATTTAATGGTAGGGACCTTGCGATTGGTAGAGGGAGTTCCTACAAAATAAGAGGAACGCTCCTCTTGATCGAAAAAAGCCGTGACGTGAAGAACGAAAGAACCCAGGCGGGGAGACAGTTCGGCTATGAGTAAGACAAGAGGGAAATTTTCGAGGACTCTTCTCTGAACTGTCGTCAAGTGCAGAATGGAGCACATAACACTCTGTACGACGCAGAGGAGTAATTTGTGTAGACACTGTGTTCACAGCGGCTGATACCCAGCTAGAAATTAGCTGTAGCACCGTTTAGCTCCATCTGAGGAGAAATGAACCAGACAATTAGTTAATTGCTCTTGTGAGAACTGAAAGGGCATTATAATATGCAAGCTGCTCCAACCATGTGCGTGTATATCGCCACATTCGAAGACTAGGGATGAGTACATGTTCTCTCATGTAACGAGAATCATAGGGAATGTTTCTGCTGAAAAATTCAGCAAAGGTGTAATTAGTTTTATACGAATTTCAGCAGAAGAGAGCGGCCTAGAAGACGACAACTCATCGCAGCTTAATGTAAATACTGCGTGCAGAGGTGTAAACTTGTTGGTTCACCAGCTTGCGTCCACTGTAAACTCGAGCGACCTTGTGTAATCGTTTGCTCAATTTGTCACATAACTAACCATACACTGTAGACTTGATTGTCATCCTAAAAATAGTACCAAACTTTGAACCGGAATCGGACGATTTTTGTAGTACTGACCAACAACATAAAGTAAGTGTAGGAACAATTTTGTAAAGAAACTTCTGCTTAAACTTTAATATTGTCGTGTTTAGGAAAATTTAACCTTCTGAGAGTTACTATTTAATATTGTTGTGTTTAGGATTATTTCACTTTTTGATGTCGACGAGATGCGTTATCCTGACAATATTTTTCTGTTGTCACATTGAAAACTGTAAAAGAGGGTATTTTTGTGCTAATATTGCGACATTAAACATGTCATTTCAACTTACACAGTTGTCTTCAATCCTAGAATACGTAAACCACAAAATATTGCACCTTACAAGGGGTCATTCAACTTGTCTAGCAATAGGTAAGAGCTCAAAAGCACTCCTCCCAAGATTCCTGACCGTGGCTTAATGCCAAAGTGTGCCTGAAAATCAATTTCACAAGTGACATGTGGGTTATATATCTACCAATAACGGCTGTTGTGGTGGTTGAAAATACCTTCAAAGTGAAGTTAGAGTTGTCAGTCCATCTCACGTCAGCAGCAGCAGCAGCTTGGTTATCGGATGCACCCAGCACCAAAAGCACATCGACATATTCATCGTTTGTGTACTCCATCGGGAAGCCTCTGTACATTCCTATGCACTGCCCGATGTGACAGTGTTGCCAGCTCACTGTTTTCATACAGGAGTTTCAAAATGCACCCGATATGATTTTGCTACGTAAACTTTTGCCTTGAATCTGGAAGAGGAATCGCATCCCGACCTCCAAGTACGGCATTTCTTCTTCACTCTGTATATAGCGACTTCATTGGGCAAATACTTTCACTTGAGTACAAACGTATGGTAACTCAAAGGACTTCTGGGAAACAGTATAAGAATTGTGAAAAAGAATGTTTTTATACGTCAATGAGAAATGAAACAGTTTTTATCAGTATCGCCTCTCACGAGGTAATGTTTCTCGACGTCTGTACCATTGTGACCTGACGTACTATCAGGTTTCTTTCTGTAAAAAAGGAATGAAGGTCAGGAAAAAATTATTTGATCTGGTTCTCTTTATATTAAAGTTATTTCCAAGCAACTACAACACTGTAAAAAAAATGTTACACTCAAAAACTGAAAATCCAGGTCATAGACATAAGCTGATAAAATACACTGAAGAGCCAAAAAAACAAAAAAAAAAACAAAAAAAAATACCTGTTACATCTGCCTAAGATCGTGTATGGCCCCCGCAAGCACGCAAAAGTGCCGCAATAAGACGTGGAATGGACTCGACTAATCTCTGAAGTAGTGCCGCAGGGAATTCACACCATGAATAATGCAAGGATGTCCATAAATCCGTGAGAGTACTTGGAGGTGGAGATCTCTTCTGAACGGCACGTTGCAAGGCATCCCAGATATGCTCAATAATGTTAATGTCTGGGGAGTTTGGTGGTCAGCGGAAGTGTTCAAACAGAGAAGAGTGTTCCTGGAGTCACTCTGTAGCAATTCTGGAGGTGTGGGATGTCGCATTGTCCTGCTGGAATTACCGAAGGCCGCCGGATTGCACAATGGTCATGAGTGGATGCAGGTGATCAGACAGGATGCTTACGTACGTGTAGCCTGTCGGAGTCGTATCTAGACGTATCAGAGGTCCCATATCACTCCAATTGAACACCCGCTACACTATTACAGAGCCTCCACTAGCTTGAACAGTCCCGTGTCGACACGCAGGGTCCATGGACTCATGAGACTGCCCCATACCCGTACACGTCCATCCGTTTGATAAAATTTGAAACGAGACTCGTCCGACCAGGCAACATGTTTCTAGTCATCGACAGTCCAATTTTGGTGTTGATGGGCTCATGCGAGGCGTAAAGCTTTGTGTCGTGCAGCCATCAAGGGTGCACGAGTGGGCCTTCGGCTCAGAAAGCCCATATCGATGATGTTTCGGTGATTGGTTCGCACGCTGACACTTGTTGGTGGCCCTGCATTGAAATCTGTAGCACTTTTCGGAAGGGTTGCACTTCTGTTGCGTTGAACGATTCTCTTCAGTCGTCGCTGGTCGCGTTCTTGCAGGATCTTTTTCCGACAGCAGCGATGCCCGAGATTACCAGATTCCTGATACGGTGCTCTCGTGAAATGGTCGTACGGGAAAATCCCCACTTCATCGATACCTCGGAGACGCTGTGTCCTCTCGCTCGTGCGCCGGCTATAACACCACGTTCAAACTCACTTAAATCTTGATAACTGCCATTGTAGCAGGGGTAACCGATCTAATAACTGCGCCAGACACTTGTTGTCTTATATAGGCGTTGCCGACCGCAGTGTCGTATTCTGCCTGTTTACATATCTCTGCATTTCAATACACATGCCTTTATCCGTTCCTTCATTGTAGTAGGGAATTACTAAACATCTTTCAGGTCAGGAAAATCTTCTATTGGCCAGACATTTACTATGAGACCGCTATGGGAAAAATATTGGGAATTTAACAAACCAACATTCGCCACGTGTGTAGACTTTTCAGAGGCACACGCAGTTTTCATAGGTTGAACATATACCGTATTCTTTGGGAGTTTGACGTATCTGAGAAATTAATCAGCCTAGTAAAATAGTGTACAGCGGAGGCGGAAGCTAAATTAAGATATCAAGGAGGAATGTCAAAGGACGTGGAGGTACGAAATAGGTACAAGATGACCCATTGTCACTCATATTATCTAACTTTGTCCTTGTAAAAATTGTACGTGAAATGAGAAACACAGGCAATGGTATTGATATGAATGAACATCTACAAACACGAGCGTGTGCAGATGATACGATTTGTATCTGACTCACATGAAGTAATGTCAGAAACAGTGGGGGGGTCTGAGCAATAGTGTAAAAAAATTGGGTTTGAGAATAGACACAGAAAAGACAGAAGTGATGGAATGAGTAGAAGCATGAACCACAACGTGCCTGTGGATTTATGGGTGGGAGAGGTGAAGCTGTAGTAGAGAACTCTAAATGTTTGGGATCATACAGTACTTCAGCTTGAGTGTTGATGTCAACCTAGAAGTAAACCAATGAATACTTAATGCTTCCACATCATGAAACGGACTCAAACTAATCACTAAATCAAAGGTAATCTCAACAAAAGTTAAAATGAAGGCACATAATACACTACCTGCTTCAGTGCTGTTATACGGCGTAGAAACACTGAGTACCGCCAAGAATGATAGAGAAAAACAAATGGTGTTTGAGGGGAAGATAATGAGAGAAAATTTTTTATCGGGAAGAAACGGTTTGGAGGAAACTGAAAAATGAATAAATATATGCTACGACGAACCAGTCCAATGCTGTACAAAATTGAAAGCTTAAGCCATTAGGATGGCCTGTAGATGTTGGCGAAGCTGGAAGATGATGCTATTCCAAAAGTAGTGATGATAGTGTAGGTGTCCGGCCCAGACTCCTAAGTCGTCAGGAGAGAGCCTGGCGGAATGCGGTGCTGAGATGTTAGTTACACTTGAGAGCGCCAAGAAACCATCATTGTCAGTAACACGTTTATTAGGCAGAAATAGAGGACTGTCTTCCAAAGCGCTGTGTGCAAGCATTCCAGAGGAGTAGCGTCTCGTCAGTGGCAGAAGGCCGACTGGTGTTGGTCCTGCAGTACCGCCGGTACAGCAAAGCGTCGGGGGCGGTTGCCGTCACGGGTGGCTGTCGATCGCGGAATCTAGCGACCTCCAACTCTCCATATCGATCACCAAAGTGTTGCCTTGGATGTCGAATGTTTGCATTCAGTAGTCTCGACCCCCAGGTCCGCGTGAAGTATTTACTGGGTCGCGGGGGTCGGCTCTCAGCGTCCGTTTAAGAGGCAGGAGCCAGCACAGGAATGGGATGAGCAGCAGCGGCGTTCACCGACTCGAAGGCAGAGGGCGGACCGCATGTACATCACACACGTCAAGCGTCCAGCAGACCTGTAAGGTGACGGCGGCCTCCTCGTCCAATCAGTGTTGATTGTTATGTTGGTGCTTCCCGCGCGCTCTGCAGCGATGGGGATGGCTATGATATCATGTGTCCTGATTTAATCTCTCTGTATGCTCTCCTAGTGACTTCAGACATTCGTAATATCACTTTGCAGAGGCTCTTTTCTGCTGTCTCGACACCTGAGTACTTAGTGTTGAGTTGTACATATCCCTACTTACGAAACTCTGCTTTGTCACTCTAGGGTTCCATGACGTCATTATGCTTCGCGTGCAGATAAAATATCAAACATGACGTTTTAATTCATTACGTCTTTACTATTAGTTCTATTCACAACACATTTCTCAAACAGTGTCCAAATGTACCAGTGAATGTACAGTCGTGCTCAAAAGTATCAGAACGACCTGAACTGCATTTCGCCTGATTCACATGCAACCGGCATAACGCGGCTGTCTAGCAGGTCCTCTAATCCCTCCTTGGTACAGTCGTTTGACTATTGAAAATGGTTCCAACATGTCACCACTAGAAAACACTGCTCTGTATCGCAGTAACTCAAGATGTAAAGTAATACCACGATGCTACAAATATCAGAGAACACCTTTACACAGATAAGACTGTCCTTAAGGCTTGTAAGCTCACATTTATTACAATAAATGACATACCTGAAATGTTACCACTCTCATTTTTACGTCAGATAGGTAATGCACGTAGTAAGTTCGTCGTATTCATGATTTCCTCTTCAAAGTAACATAAAGTACTTGTTATTTAATACAAAATGACATTAAAAATTTAAGTTATCCACGAGCAGCTAGTTGAGAATATATTTAATACAAAATGACATTAAAAATTTAAGTTATCCACGAGCAGCTAGTTGAGAATATGCATGAACTTCACATGACACGACGAACCGTCTCGTTCTGCATATGGATTCAAACCCAGGTCAGGCAGACTAAGCAAAGATTTCGTGACTGACGCAAACTAACAGTCATTCCTGATTAGGCATACAGAGAGTGATATACCTCGAATTTAGACAGTATCAGTTAGCAAATATCAATTTTAAATTACATAACGCAAACATTTTTAATCGACGCGAATTCCTACCCAGCATCTATTGTCCCTGTTAACGAACTACGAGAGATGTTAAATATTGCTTCTTCACAAGTAACTTACTTGAAAGGCCGTGAGGCAAAGCTTTGTGTTGGACAGGGATTCGAACTCAGAACCTAATCGGATTGATATCGAAGCACAACCAACTGTGACATATCGGATTTTCTCGGCAGTAGCTAGATGTTTTAACTGAAATGACGAGACGAAACATTAATTTTGTTCTTCCCAGGACTCCAACCCGGCACCTATCGCTGTTATATTCTAGAGTAAAAGAACTTTAAATATGGGTTTGTTGCACCAGCAGCGACATGTGAGAATGTTTGAACTGGAAATAATATGACGAAGAGTTCAGTGCTCACAGGGAATAGAGCCCCACACATATCGTTGTTGACTACACACGTCTCGTCAGCTACCGAATTTTTCTCCACCAGCAGCTCGGAATAACACCTTGAACTTAACAGTGATCTCGCAAATAGTTCTGTGTCCCACTGGGAGTCAAATACGTCAGATATCGTTAGTGTTGACAACGAATGAAAAGACATCAAAAATCAAAATTATTATCCACCAGCAGATAGGTGTTCTCATGCTAGAGCTTGATAATACATAATGAAATCTTTAGTACCGGGCCAGGATTCGAACCCATTCACGCGTAATATGTGGAGATGTTGAGGAATCTGCAGTTTTGAACAAACAACAAATTGTAGCCGAGCTGTATTGTCACGAAGGGATCAATTTCCGCGTTAAGGGCGGTCTGAGTTGCATTCCCAGTTCAGAACCAATTTTATCGACATACAGAAGCTCAGATAAAAGATGTAATAAGTGTCCTGTGACCCTACATAGCGTTTGTTTTGTCACTAGAAATAAATAGTATAAGAAAGATTACTGGTGATAGAGTTTCTACATGTCGCCACTCCAGAATTTATTGTAGTTCAACCTGACGTCTACTTGGTAGAGAAAGAATATCATCTTTAATGTGAATTTCAGACCACACTGCCATTATATCTTCTTCACTTGGTGTAGCCAGAAGAGAATGGAATCTTTCTCTCCCTATCTGAAATAATTGACAGAAGTGGGAATTGAACCCAGACCATAGGTATGAGAACCTATCATCAGTCCAACAGACCACCAAATCCTCTTTTCTGTGACTCATTTTTCTATCGTAACGCCGTTGCGCCACACTGGATGAGAATTCTGACACACAGGCTCCCTGTAGTAAATTGCAGCACGTTCAGTAAATTCATTTACTTGGTTGACTGAATCACCATGAACTAGCTGCCTCGGCTACCCAGTGCATACATTCGACTCTATTTTGTAATCACCGAAATAACATCACGTAACTGCCACCTACACAGAACTACCAACAGTGTAGGAAGCAGAAATTTAAATATGAAGTGTTCCTTTCCACTTGAGCTATTCTATTGCGCTATCTGTTTGTAAAAAACGTCGTGCAGCGCAAAAGAAAAGCTGTAACCGTTTCTCTCAGAAGTCTAGACCCGGCCATTTGCATTATCTCGCAGCACTGTGGTATGCAGAAGTTCTGGAGGAATTGTTGTTCAGCTCTGGAGGTGTTGTAGCTATGTGTCAGCTAGTAGTGTAATGGTAAGTGTCGTGCACCATCGATAAGATGTCGCGAGTTCAAATACATTTACTGCTAATTTTTTTAAAACTCACTTCTGCTGTCTGCTAAAGTTACCAATCTAATGGAACTTTGAACATAATTCACTTCACTTCTTAACCCAAAATAGTCGCATGTGGAAAAAGGGCTAACTTCTGTGACATTTTGTTCTTTTCAGGTTTAATAGACAGCCAGGCAGCAGATGCACCTCGAAGCTTTTGTATTATATATGGGGAGAGCGCATCGTGCCAAAATACGTCGGAAAAGTATTTTATACATTAGCTTTCGTCTGGTAGTGGCATTTTATTCTTCTTCAAACGTTGTTTGACAGCTTTAACTCAGAACAAGTTTTCTACATGCATGTAATCAGTAAACTGCACGTGCATCGTCAGACTGTTATAGATAACATAAGAGAATTCGCATATATTGTTGATGATTAATTTAGCTCTCATGTTTACTATTGTTTCAACAACACCAAAGGAAACCTTACGAAAATTGTGCTCTGTATTATAAGAAACGAAATAAAACTACCCACAATAACCTTACGACGAAAGTCCATTTTAATAAAACTGAACACAAGCATGCCTCTATCGACACGAATTAGTAAAATAGCACTCACTTAGATTTTGATTGGCTCTGTGTTTAATTGGTATACTGTGTCATACTCAAGAGGTATGCAAATGTGGCATTTCATAAATATAGTTATGTATTTCTAGTAACCCAAAATTTGCTTGTCAGCAGCGGAAAGAGGCGTTACCTGTTGTGCAGCATTGTAAGTTTTTCACCATTGCACTATGAGCTGAAAGTATTTTCTTACGATTTCCTTATTGATGTTTGATCTTACTGCTTGTAGCTCTTTCACAGAGGGGGTAAAAAACGTTGATGTCAGCGAGACTGGAACTGCGAACCACAACAAACGCTTTTTCACAGGTCAGCACGTTACCACGGAGCTGGCGAAGAAGCATGTGTCTTAGCTTCCTCTTACGAGGCCAACAGTGGCTAGAACTCGTAAACATCTATTTAAAGGACGAGATTGGTTGCGATTTCCACCTGTAACGACTTTCCTGGGCTGAAAACCGTAAGTATACAATCTTTTGTTACACCTCAAGCGATAATAACTGAGATTATTCAATGGAAACGACGCTTAAAATCAAGTGAACTTCGAGGTTTAATTCCGTACACACAAGGCAGTAACTCGTCGATCACAGAGTTGCCAAACATACGTTGCCTTGTTGCCAAATCTCAGGTACAGTACCAGCAGGAAGAAGACGAACCGATGTGATCCTACAGTGGGCTGGGAAGTGACCATAGCTTGGTTCAAATGGCTCTGAGCACTATGGGACTTAACATCTTAGGTCATCAGTCCCCTAGAACTTAGAACTACTTAAACTTAACTAACCTAAGGACATCACACACATCCATGCCCGAGGCAGGATTCGAACCTGCGGCCGTAGCAGTCCCGCGGTTCTGGACTCAAGCGCCTAGAACGGCACGGCCACCGCGGCCGGCTGACCATAGCTGGTGTCTCCAAGTCGCAGCTGCTACGGCCTCGAATACGTAATGCATCTGATTCGCATTTCTGTAACTAGGTTTAGCGACTGGAGCGTAGTTACTAATAATACTCAGAATTGGCCGCAAACTAAGCATCATAAATCAGAAACTCTCATAGTTGTTTTTATATTTCTTTCATAATTGTACTCAAAACTAAGAAACTCATTCACAGGCGTTTTCGTGCCTCGCCGATAGTCGAGCACTGAGCCCGCGACGCGGATACTTCCTCGCTGCTCTGTCGCAGCCGACCGACTGCCTCACACACGCCACCAGACGGAAATATAGCGGTCACACCAAAGATGATACCGCAGTACTAGTATCGAGAAGCGCTGCTGCTGCCACTGACGGAGGCGTCAGCAACTCGTTACGGTGGTAACTCAGGAGCAATAAGAAGCCACTCGACTGTGAGAAAATGCCAAAGAAGAAACGGCATCAATGCGAGCCGGCCACCAGTGTGCAGGCGGACGGTACAGTGCAACAGAATGATTCCGACCAACAGCAATCCGACAGCCTGCGGGAAAACGGCAAAACCAACAGTCGAAACATTCCATGTCTTCCCGCCAAAGAAATCCAAAGCTGCTCACACAGTTCCAACACGATCATGATGATCTTCCTTTCGTCTGGAGGACCCCTCTGCCCACTGAGTTCCTTGTGCGTGAAACCACACTCGATAAGCAACGCTACGACGACACATTGCAGACACTGCGCCGCGCGCTAAGTCAAAACGCCCAGGAATGCCGTCGGACAGAAGCATCCTGTTGCTAGGCTATCGTCCGCCCCTACACTGCCAATCGGACGAAGGCTACACTTCGGCGATTTGGTTGGAAAACACTGCAACATCCTCCGTACAGTCCGGGTCTTTCACCGTGCGATATCCACATCTTTGGCGACCTTAATTAGGACACACGTGGACGTCGGTTTCAGTCGGACATGCAGGTACGAGAGTGGGTTGGGTTGTGGATCCGTCAGCGACTGACTGCTTTCTACGAAACGGGAACTCATCGTTTCGTCTCGCAGTGGGATAAATGTCTTAACGCGTGTGGTGATTACTTTTGAATGGAAGCATTCCATGTTTCCGTTATTTTTCGAGGTTATAATGAATCTTATCACTACCCTTCAAATCTTCCAAGTGCGACAAAAGAAAATATGTCTACTAGCGATTGTAAAATACAAATACATGTGAACAGGACTTACCGAAACTAAAGCACCTAAAGGTTTTGACAAGGAACGGTACTTCTCAAGCATTTGCATCCGTTACCAGCTAGTTGTTTCGTCTAATGTAAGTAATAGCACTACACACTCTCAATGGGAATTTCTGTTTTGTGCGTCATTTAGTGCGTTACTAAATTTAATTGATTTGAGTTACTCTAGTACATAGCATCTGAAACGGCCGCAAAGAGACCGTAATTCGATTACGGTATTTGTGGGGTGATTCGAGAACCACGTTTGAACAGGCGACAGATTGGTTCAGGCATCCTTTTCAGCGACCAGAACGATTCCATCGGTCCCGAATGACTTTTCTGTTTCTCTTTGATGAAAGCCGAGCTCACTACGAGACATCTCCCAGTAGCAGTTGCTGTTCGTGTCTGTACTACACAACAGCAGTTTTATCGTCCAGACGTTTTTGTTACCTTTGATAGAAAACCAGTAATAACGTGCTTTGGACCTTCTCGAAAGAGTGTGAGATGTGATTACCCAGTAATTAATGGACAGACACGAACAAAGGAAATCAGTTATATTACTTTATGAAAGTTAAAGCCTTGATAATGTGCTACTTTATTAAAAATTATTACTGTGTTTGGTTCTGCAGTCAGCATCTGATCTAAAACTGAGAAAATACAAACAAAAGGATATCGACATATACCTAAAACTAGAAAATGGATTTATCAAATGTGCGAATGAAATGAACCGGTTTCCTAATGATTACACCAGCAACACGCAGGCCTGTAGTCAATACATAGAAGAACAAGACTAGGGATGTGCACATTTGAAGATAAAGTAACAGATAAAATGATCAGTGATAGTGGTGTTAGTAAAGTACCGGATACATACTATACAGGGTGTTACAAAAAGGTACGGCCAAACTTTCAGGAAACATTCCTCACACACAAATAAAGAAAAGATGCTATGTGGACATGTGTCCGGAAACGCTTAATTTTCATGTTAGAGCTCATTTTAGTTTCGTCCTCGATTCAACGCCATAATTTCATACGGGATACTCTACCTGTGCTGCTAGAACATGTGCGTTTACAAGTACGGCATAACATGTAGTTCATGCACAATGGAGCTCCTGCACATTTCAGTCGAAGTGTTCGTACGCTTTTCAACAACAGATTCGGTGACCGATGGATTGGTAGAGGCGGACCAATTCGATGGCCTCGCTCTCCTGACCTCAACCCTCTTGACTTTCATTTATGGGGGCATTTGAAAGCTCTTGTCTACGCAACCCCGGTACCAAATGTAGACTCTTCGTGCTCGTATTGTGGACGGCTGTGATACAATACGCCATTCTCCAGGGCTGTATCAGCGCATCAGGGATTCCATGCGACGGAGGGTGGATGCAGGTATCCTCGCTAACCGAGGACATTTTGAACATTTCCTGTAACGAAGTGTTTGAAGTCACGCTGGTACGTTCTGTTGCCGTGTGTTTCCAGTCCATGATTAATGTGACTGGAAGAGAAGTAATAAAATGAGCTCTAACATGGAAAGTAAGCGTTTCCGGACACATGTCCACATAACATATTTTCTTTCTTTGTGTGTGAGGAATGTTTCCTGAAAGTTTGGCCGTACCATTTTGTAACACCCTGTATATACAGGGTGGTCGGAAATTCCCGTTACAAACTTCTAGGACATGTAGAGGATAGCGAGTACATAACATTTTGAATAGGAACCCATGTCCGGAAACGTATCGTTTCCGTTCTACAACAGTTTCAATGCAGATGATTATCTCATCCACACCACGCGAGGAATGTTCTTAGGCGTGACCCAGTACAATTTTTGCAATCCATTTGGAAAGAATACTGACTCGTTCCGTTATTACTTACGCATTTGCATTACAGCTTACACCTTATGGTTTACATTAGTCGACAGCACCAAGGACGCAGCATCTACGGCTCCAGACGCAATTTACCGATGCATTACAACAGCGGCCCGATGTGGCGACCACCAACGTTGTTACACACATTGTACCTCAGAAGCATGTTCTGGTACACTCTCTCCATCCCACCTGCTGTCTCTTCAATGTCTTGTGCAGTGGCCAGAACTCGTGCCAGCAGATCTTCCTCTATCTCTACAGGTATCTCATGAATTAGGTTCTTCATACGACCCCACAAGAAGTAGTCCAAAAGGTTTAAATCCAGCGATCGTTGCGGCCACGCGGTTAGACCACCACGGCCTATCCTTCTTTCACCATACCGTCTGTTGAGATGTCTCCGGACAACAAGTGAAAAGTGAGATGTTGCTCCATCATGCTGAAACCACATTTCCTGACGGACATTAAATGGCACAGCTTCCAAGAACGGGTCCATTACGTGTCATAGGAAGACTAAGTATGCGGGACCCGTGAGCTTGGATGGAAGGAGGCATGGTCCAATCACATGACCGTCCAGAATACCTGCCCACATGTTAATTCCAAGCCTGTCTTGAAATCCCTGAACATGCGTGACATGAGGGTTTTCGTCCGCCCAGACATCGCTATTTCGACCATCCAGAACACAATCCCTTGTGAACCTACATTCATCTGTGAAGAGAACTCGACGTGGAAATAGGGGCGCTTTTGTGCAGCGGTGCAGGAACCATGTGCAGAAGGCGACGCGTTGTGGAAAGTCTGCTGGACCCATAGCGTGTACCCTTTGTAAGTGGTACGGATGTAATTGTTGCTCATGCAGAACTTCCAAGACGGTACTGTGACTAACAGCCATTAACGCTCAATTGTTCCCGAATTCGTTGATGGGTTATCTTCAATGCGACGCAGTACACCTTCTTCAAAGTCGAGAGTGCGGCGTCGCCGTGGAGCACCACAGTCCTGCTTCCTCACGTCGCCGTTGTGTAACTTGGGCAAACAGTTTGTGCGATGGAGTGTGACGGTGTGGAAAACGTTCGTGATACAGCCGACTAGCAGCTCTTCCGTTACCTCCAGCTTTGCCATACACAAGGAGCATGTCTCTGTATTCCGCAAACGTGTACCGCATCATGTTTCCTCTATCGGCGATGCACGGGTATTGCTCTCACAACAAAGCGGTATATATATATATATATATATATATATATATATATATATATATATATATATATATACATACATATATATATATATATATATATATATAGTGTGTACTGGTATTAGTAAAGTAACAGTTATATTCTATATATATATAATTGTCCGGATGGTGCACTTATTCGGTTTGTGAGGGCGTTATAAAGCCGTATCTTCTCCTGGGGCACTGAGGCAATGTGGCCCACAACGTTTGTAACTAGTGCTCGATATCCAGTATAACTACGACGGAGTTGACATCCCATACATGTTCTATCGGTGACAAATCTGGGAAATTTGCTGGCAACAGGAGTACACCAACAAACACGGACAAATGGCTCAAAAGCCTCTGAGCACTATGGGACTTAACTTCTGAGGTCATCAGTCCCCTAGAACTTAGAACTACCTAAACCTAACCAACCTAAGGACATCACACACATCCATGCCCGAGGCAGGATTTAAACCTGCGACCGTAGCGGTCGCGCGGTTCCAGACTATAGCGCCGAGAACCGCTCGGCCACCCTGGCCGGCTCACACAGACACTTCAAAGAGTTTCGCGCAAAGTGTGGACGAGATTTGCCATGTTAAAAAAGAACATTCTTGGTAATGTTAAAAATGACGCCATTATACTGTCGCTTGGGAGGTGATTCAGGAGTAAGCAGGATGTCTGTGACGTATCGTTGTGCCGTCAGAGTTTCCTCGATCACTACCAGCTATGACCTGAAATAGAATGTGAAGGTTCTCCACTGCATGGCGCCCGGATTAACACCACTATGCCTCTCCAGATACATGGAAGATTGGGCATTTCCCTGGGTCGCCGCCATACTCGCTAACGTTGGTAATCCAGTACGGTGAAGAACTGCGATTTATCGCTGAACGTAGTGCGACGACATTCATCGGCAGTCGATTCTTCGAAGTCACGGTATCACTCCAAACGGAGCCGTTTGTGTTGCTGTGTTAACAGCAGCCTACACGCAAAGGACGATAATTTCATTGCTAGGGTGCTGTTTGTCTGCGGGCAATGGTGCGGTATGACACGACTCAAAGCTTTGCGGGGCGTCCATTACTTTTTGTGGGTTGGCAGGGGTAGCTGTGAACGTTTTACGATGTGCTTGGTGTTCCTCAGAATTGATCGACTGGAACCTCCCCTCATTTTTCCATCCAGTCCAACAGAGGGCCACAGTCACATCTGAACGCCATACAAATTTGATTCGAATCGATCAGTCAGCCAAATGCTGCCCCACAATGACGCCCCTCTCGAACTCTGTCAGGGGCTGATAACGTTGTCTTATTCTAACAGGAAGTACAATGTGGGCACTCAACACCTGGCGCTGTTCAGGCTACTTCTATACTCCACCACACCTGGCACCAGCACTAAACACGAACAAGACTGAGTCGCAGAGAATTCCAATTGTAGCCATGTGTAAAAGCAATAAATAATTTCACATATCTTAACGGAACGTAGTATGTAATGCAAGATAAAAGTTAAAAGCGTAAAAACAATTCCAAAAATGCTTGAAGGCTGTATTTATATCGTTGCATACTGGAAGTGATCCGTGCGCTGTGCAGTATCGATAGTACGTATCAGGGTATCATTTCGCGGATCCAGAGGGCAGCCGGCAGTACACCGACTTAAGCCGATCAGTCGAGGCAGTCAAGTGCTAGAGTGAGTTGTGAGGTCTACATCTACATCTACATTTATACTCCGCAAGCCACCCAACGGTGTGTGGCGGAGGGCACTTTACGTGCCACTGTCATTACCTCCCTTTCCTGTTCCAGTCGCGTATGGTTCGCGGGAAGAACGACTGTCTGAAAGCCTCCGTGCGCGCTCAAATCTCTCTAATTTTACATTCGCGATCTCCTCGGGAGGTATAAGTAGGGAGAAGCAATATATTCGATACCTCATCCAGAAACGCACCCTCTCGAAACCTGGCGAGCAAGCTACACCGCGATGCAGAGCGCCTCTCTTGCAGAGTCTGCCACTTGAGTTTGTTAAACATCTCCGTAACGCTATCACGGTTACCAAATAACTCTGTGACGAAACGCGCCGCTCTTCTTTGGATCTTCTCTATCTCCTCCGTCAACCCGATCTGTACGGATCCCACACTGATGAGCATTACTCAAGTATAGGTCGAACGAGTGTTTTGTAGGCCACCTCCTTTGTTGATGGACTACATTTTCTAAGGACTCTCCCAATGAATCTCAACCTGGTACCCGCCTTACCAACAATTAATTTTATATGATCATTCCACTTCAAATCGTTCCGCACGCATACTAACAGATATTTTACAGAAGTAACTGCTACCAGTGTGACTAGGGCCTCCCGTAAGGTAGAACTTTCGCAGGGTGCAAGTCTTTCGATTTGACGCCACTTCGGCGACTAGCGCATCTATGGGGATGAAATGATGATGATTAGGACAACACAACACCCATAAAATCTCCGACCCAGCCGGGAATCGAACCCGGGCCCTTAGGATTGACATTCTGTCTCGCTGACCACTCAGCTACCGGGGGCAGACTATAACGGGTGATAGAACATGTGTGGTACTTTGCCATATTAGTCTCTGTCTTGGCCGAGTGAGGTAGTTCTTCATGGCGCCTTTCTCATGCCGGTTATCAATCGGTTATTGCAGGACGATTCCGGAGAAGTATTGGGTAAGAATCTTATGCTAAACTTGTAGTTGTCGTTTCGTATTTTACTCTAAAATTTGCATTGACTATCTACATTTTCTGTTTTCTATGGCTAAAATTCCAACTATGTGTTCACGGACGTTATTTAAATGTAATTGTAAGTGATGATGTTTTACTGATATTTGCTGTATACGGCTTATCTTCTCTGGGTCGGTTACTAACAGTTGAGTACCGCGTTTGACCTTTGTAATTTATTGCCTCAGCTGTGGGCCTTAAATACCATCGATTTTTCTACTTAAGTTACTGTGATCTTCAGGTAGTGCCAAAGCTCATCGTAGTTTCAGCGCCACTTAACCACATCTATGTTTAATTCAAGATCTTCTGTACCTTTACACATATACAAGGTGATAATTTTTGAACTATACGAAACAAAATCTCGTAACTTCTGAATGGTTTGCGTTAGGACGTTCAAACTGCACGGTTGGCTGCAGGGCACGGTGGGAATTAGTATGCGCTGTATGGTTTGGTTTGGTTTAGCGACGAAGACCATTTTCATTTGTATGGGTTCGTCAATAAGCAAAATTGACGCATTTGGGGGACTGAGAATCCGCATTGCACGATAGGGAAATCTCTTCACCCTCGACGGGTGACTGTGTGATGTGCAATGTCCAATCACAGAATAATCGTTGCGATATTCCTTGCTGGCACGGTGACTACCGAACGGTACGCGAATGTCTTGGTAGATGATTTCATCCCCGTTATCCAAAGGGACCTGATTTCGACAAGATGTGGTTCGTGCAAGACGGGGCTCGACCCCATCGAAGCAGGAGAATGGCTGATGTCCTAGAGGAGCACACTGGGGATCGCATTTTGTCTCTGGGGTTACCCAGAGGCCACTGGCATGGGCCTCGATTGGCTTCCATATTCTCCGGATCCGATTCCGTTTTGTGAGGTTGTATTAAAGACAAGGTGTACAACAATAACCCCGAAAACCATTGCCGAGCCGAAAAACAGCTATTCAGGAGGCTATCGACAGCATCGATGTTTCGACGCCTCAGCGTGTCATGCAGAATTTTGCTATTCGTCTGCGCTAAATCATCGCCAGAGACGGCAGGCATATGGAACATGTCATAACCTAAATCCGAATATCTGTAGAGACGTTTACATATTCAATGAAATGTGTGTACGCCGTGGTTTTGAACCAATCTACGTTTTTTTTCCATGCAGTTCAATAACTGACATCCTGTATCTCGCATATTAAGCCTTGTGTTGTTTAATCAAGTGTAGTTAAACGTCTTGCGTAGTTGGTAGCATAATGGGCCCTGAACGATTTGCGGTTGTTCCTGAGTTGGTTCACAACTCACTAGTATCATTTTTAGAGAAGTCTTCCGAAGTAAGAGTGATTTCAGGTGTGCCGCAGGGGAGTGTCGTAGGACCGTTGCTACTCACGATATATATAAATGACATTTAGTAACGAATTGACGCATGATGCAGGGAATGGCATTTGAATCTCAATGTAGACAAGTGTAATGTGCTGTGAATACACGAAAGAAAGATCCTTTATCATTTAGCTACAATATAGCAGGTCAGCAACTGGAAGCAGTTAATTCCATAAATTATCTGGGAGTAGGCATTAGGAGTGATTTAAAATGGAATGACAATATAAAATTAATCGTCGGTAAAGCAGATGCCAGACTGAGATTCATTGGATGAATCCTAAGGAAATGCAGTCCGAAAACAAAGGAAGTAGGTTACAGTACATTTATTCGCCCACTGCTTGAATACTGCTCACCGGTGTGGGATCCGTACTAGAGAGGGTTGATAGAAGAGATAGAGAAGATCCAACGGAGAGCAGCGCCCTTCGTTACAGGATCATTTAGTAATCGCGAAAGCGTTACGGAGATGATAGATAAACTCCAGTAGAAGACTCTGCAAGAGAGACGCTCAGTAGGTCGGTACGGGCTTTTGTTGGAGTTTCGAGGACATACCTTCACCGAGGAGTCAAGCAGTATATTGCTCCCTGCTACGTATATCTCGCGAAGAGACCATGAGGATAAAATCAGAGAGATTAGAGCCCACACAGAGACATGCCGACAATCTTTCTTTCCACGAACAATACGAGACTGGAATAGAGGGGAGAACTGATAGAGGTATTCAAAGTACCCTCCACCACACACCGTCTGGTGGCTTGCGGAGTATGGATGTAGATGTAGATGTAGAATTGCCATCTCTCACGGTTTTTTTTGTATTTTTTTTGTTTCAGACGGTGCAGGTTGTCTAAATTAGTGCCCTAACTATTTAAATGCTCTTGTCAATTGGCTTTCTGTTAGAGTTCTGCATCATTTGTTATCCTGACTAATGTAAAGACTGTTATTACTGTTCCAAGGATCCAGTTGGCTTGTTAAGAAGCAATCTGTTACCATATCAGATGGCTTGACGCTTATTTCAACGCCCGTGAACTTAATTGTTTTAGATATCCGTTTGTTATACTGATGAATTAATGGAATTACAGTTCTTTAATTGTTCTGGAATAAAAGTTATTTAATTAATTCAACTAGTCATTTTAAGGACTTCATTACTTAATAATTTCACAAATAGTGTCTAGCAGATGACTTGCGTTTCTGTTGTTCTATTCATGCAGTAAATGTTGTTAACTGCTTTCAAGGAAAACATTGCTTTAACGAATTCCGTAACTTCGCAGAAAGCTAAGCTAATTTTGGTTAATAAAACTGTCTGTGCAAATATATGGGTCAAACATTGTGCTTATTAATGGCCTTCCAAATGGTTCAAAAGGCTCTAAGCACTATGGGACTTAACATCTGAGGTCATCAGTCTACTAGACTTAGAACTACTTAAACCTAACTAACTTAAGAACATCACACACATCCATGCCCGAGACAGGATTCGAACCTGCGACCGTAGCAGCTGCGCGGTTCCAGACTTAAGGGCCTACCACAGCTCGGCCAAATGGCCTTGCACCTTACCACTCTAAGCTACCTGCCTGCTTCGTACCAAAAAAAGAAAAGAAATTGTATGAAAAGCACTGTATTGCATCGCAGTTACCACACAGCTTTACATGTGGTGATGTATAACTCAAGACGTTATATCGAAAGTAAAAATAGGCTTCAAAGCATGAAACAGAAATGTTTGATAATTTGAACAAAAATCTAAGAAAATAAATATGCGTATTAAAATGGAGCTAAAATTCGACAACTCTGAATGTGGAAGTAGGGGATACTGTCCAGGATGAATGACGTGGTCCACAATAAATACAGGCTCTGCGGCGAACGTGTGACATCACATTTGTCGGCTTGTCCGTCGTACCTTGCGAACCCTCGGCTCCGTGCAGGGCCCACGGAAGTCAATATATCAATGAAAAGATACGCAGTAAAGGTCTGAACTTTGTCGTGTACTGTGCATGTAAGGAGGGAAGTCCGTGAAACTGAGCGAAAATGTCAATTTTCGGTTTATTTTTATTTATTAGTAGAACGCATGGAAAATATGTTCTAAAAGTTTCAATGATGAAGTCACATCGGACGTGCCTGAAAAATAATTAAATATGTGACGTGACCTCCGTTCCACTCCTACTTTTTGAAGCAACACTTCAATTGTAGCTCGGTGAGAAAAGATTGTCTGGATTACTTTCAAGCGAACTTCGGCGGAATACCTCTGGAAGGCTGTGATATATACTCCTTGGTTTTATAGATAATGTGTGACTCTATTCTGTACATTAACGAAGCAGCTGGTCTGTTAGTGTTTCTGTAGAGTTACAAAGAAGATGTCAGACATTCTCAAAGCACACTGTGGCAAAGCTATGAGACAGAACCTGTTCAGCTTAAATGACGTGGAAAGTGCAGTATGGGCTACATATATCCACATGGTGTAAACAGATGAACATCCCATTCATCAATGTGCCACATTAATTGTTGTAAATTATTACAGCCTCAGAGGGAAAACAACTCCTACATTCACAAAGAGAGGGTTCCAAATTGTATCCTAGATGTTGTCAAGCCAGCTTACTAGTAACTCGCTGGTAATGAACTTCTAAAAAGGTGTGTTCATGTAAAAATCCATAATCCAAATGACTCTAAATTCATTGATATGGAGACGATAGCCTAAAACCAAATTTTCATCTGCTAAAGTTGTAAGAATTGCAACTTGCGATGCCTTTATTGTATAATGATGGGAATATAGGGAGGATGGACCCATTAGAGAGAATGGATTGTAAGGTAGGAAATTTCGGTCAAGAAATCTTGAGAAAAATAAATTTACAGCACCTTTCTGAAGTTTAAAAGTTGGTTCAAGAGATGGTACTGGAAAGAATGCAGAAAACAATAAATAAGATGAGAAGCCTTAAAGGGAGAGACGACCCTGAGTACAAACCTGGCGTCTTCTGAAGAGGTGACATAAGAGAAAACGTTAGGTTTAACTTTAAATTGCATTTCCTAAAAATAATGTTTTTTTTAAATTTATGTACCTTTTCTCAGAATCTATAAAGTCTAGAATTATTAAATTTAGTACACTAGTTTCTATAAACCCAATAAATGTTGGCTCAAGAGTAAATTCTGAAATTCCAAATGTGAGATGAAACATGGGGCAAAGTGTTTTGAATTTTTCATAGATTTTATATTTTACTTATAGAATTACAATTAAAAATTATTAAAATTCTGCTATTCGAAATATTTAAAAAAACTCATCAGAGAAGATCACTGTGTGCAAAGAGATTAAACAGAGAAAATTTTGTATCTGAGAAAAAGGTACAAATATTATTGGTTGAAAATAAAATTTTTAATTTCCATAAAAAAGTGGTTAAATACATATAATCGAAGGAACTTAATATCTATTGTGGACCTTCTGCATTTATATAGTGTTCGTTCTTCGTGAACGGCCCCCTTAAATGAGGAGTTAAGAATTATTAAACTCGCTGAAACAGCTACTCGTTGCCCGCCAGAGACGGGTGCCGGCAGTCGTAAAACCTGCAGCGTCACGTTCTGTGACGTAAGCGTCGTAGGCCGTCTTTCTCGTGGGCCTCGGTGGGTGAGGCTGACTACCGAGGGGCGACACGGGCAATCCATTGGCCTGTGTGGTGCTGTAGGCGAGGACGCTGTGGTTCCGAAGCACAGCTTTCATAACACACTGAGATGACAAAGTCATAGCAGAGTGGTATGCACATGCTTTGCTAACAGCATGACATCACCTGTAACGCCTCTCCTGAGATAGTGACCACATCTGTTGAGCCCTAGACGACTGGAAAATCGTGGTCAGATGAGTCCCGATTTCAGTTGGTAAGAGCAGATGGTGGGATCGACTGTGGCGCAGGCCCCACGAAGCCATGAACCCAAGTTATCAACAAGACACGGTGCAAGCTGGTGGTGGCTCCATAACGGTGTGGGCTGTGTTTACATGGAATGGACTTCGTCCTCTGGTCGAACTGAACGAACTGAGACCATTTGCATCCGTTCATTGACTTCATGTCCCCAATCAACAATGGAATTTCTATGGATAACAATGTGACATATCATTGGACCACAATTATTCGTGATTTCTTTGAAGAACATTCTGGACAATTCGAGTGAATGATCTGGCCACCCAGATCGCCCGACATGAATCCCATGGAACATTTACCGGACGTAATCGAAAGGTCAGTTCGTGCACAAAATCATGTACAGGCACCACTTGCGCAATTGTGGACTGTTATAGAGGCAGCATGGCTCAATATTTCTGCAGGGGACTTCCAACGACTTGTTGAGTCCACACCACGTCCAACTCCTGCACTACGCCGGGAAAAAGGAGGTCTGACACGATATTGGGAGGTATCCCATGACTATTGACACCTGAGTGAAAAGATGGAGACAATTATGATGAGCCACTGTGCGCCAAGACGGCACCCAGAACTACTCCGTCATTGCAAATCTCTAAAGATGTCAAATTGGGTGTTGTGTCGGAGCTCCCTGGCCCATATAAGGGAGTTCATATGGTTTTTTTTGGATGACAAAGACTGTAATCTCTTCTAATACGCTGAGTAGAACACGTTCTCGTTCTCGATGTAGCATTTTTAAGTCGGATTGGATGAAATTAATTCAGTGACTTTGATGTTCTCCATATGCTGTTTTATTACTCTGTTTATAAGAGAATTATTATCGTTAAGCGTTTCTGCCTGTTTGGCCAATGTATTCTTTATCGCCGTTATCACACTCGAGTTTGCATACTCCCGAGCTCAAAAATTTGTTGTTTTTGTCACATGTAATACTATGCCTTGATTTATTTCCTAGTGTGTTCATGACTTTGAAGCCTACGTTAATTTTATGTTTACAAAGCCATTCAAATGGTTCAAATGGCTCTGAGCACTATGGGACTTAACATCTGAGGTCATCAGTCCCCTAGAACTTAGAACTACTTAAACCTAACTAACCTAAGGACATCACATACATCCATGCCCGAGGCAGGATTAGAACCTGCGACCGTAGCAGTCGCGCGGTTCCAGATTTAATCGCCTAGAACCGCTTGGCCACCACGGCCGGCGCAAACCATTATTTTATTTTATCTTCGTCCGTTATAAGTCATTAAAACATATATTACTTTCTGCCAGTTGGTTTTACTACAGATAGTATTATTCGCTGGATTCAATGAATTTTTCCCTTGAGTGCCTTTTTAACTTTTCTTATATAATGTTTCATATATATCAGCACTGCAGTTATTACTTGCTTTCGAATGCTATTTCTCAGTTGGTTACACTTTCGATTTTTAGCCCTAAAATTGTATTAATCGTGACTCGTAACCATGCCATTTTACATTGCCATTGGTGGAATGTTCAGTGCAGAGAACACGTTGTCTAGCGGTAGATTCTTCGACTTGTAATCAAAACTTGAAGAGTTCCGAGCCCGAAGCCAGCCATTGCTGAAAATGATCAACATTCGTGGCCGAAGACTTCCATCATACGAAGTCACGCTCATTCTGCCAACATGAGACGCTAGATTCACCTTGGTCGCACTTCTTCGTGACATGACTATAACGTGTACTTGCCTAGTTTCGACCGTTGGCATGTCTATCGACCTTTGAGGTCGAATCGAATTCTGCGAAGTGAGAGAAGCCATATTAGATTTTGGGGCTATTTGAATCACGTATTTGATCGGTTTTAAATTACGGGTTATTTCATGAGAATATATACTGTTTCAAAGATTAAGGGTATCTCGAAAACGCATCGTTATTGCTACGATTTGTTATAATTAAATGCAAGGTAAAAACATCAGACGAAAGAGGGTGGGGTTGCTGTATTCAGCAAAGTTCCGCCTTGTGCATCGAGTGAGCAGGCTGCCCTTAACTTCCGTCCCGAACTTGTGTGTGTATCAGCCGGTGTCGCATCGTTCTTGCCTAGCAGTGTTTGTTGTTGGTTGGTTGTATGGCGGCGGTGTTCTCTGCATGCGCCATAATGTCCGTCGAGTGTCCCCAGAATATTCCTCGTCGGGGTACCGTTCGATTCAGTATTGACAAGAGTGCGCGTCATTTTCAACCAGAAGGGTTCGGCAGAATCAGTTTGGATGAAAGTGGGATATTACAGTACTGAGGAATGATGAGGTACGTTTCAAGATCGATGAGGATGTGGATACTGGGATAACGAATATCACAGTATGCAGCTCAGTTGAAGAGAATTGGACATCTCCGAAAAGAGATATCATAGACAGACAAACATAGGTACAAGAAAACTGAGAAGAAATGTTAGTTAACGGACGAAATACTAGAAGTGATCGACGAAAGGAGGAAGCAAAACAATGTTCAGGGAAAGATAGAAATAAAAAAATATAAATATCTTAGGAACACAATTAACATAAAGTGCTGGGAATATAAGGCTAAGTGGCTGTAGGGAAGATATGAAGAAATCGAAAACGAAATGAGTGTCGGAAGGACTGACTCAGCATATAGAAAACTCAAAACAAAATTCGGTGACATATAAACAAGGGTGGCAACATTCAGTGCAATGGAAATCCCATTGTTACACGTGAAGGAGAAAGCGGATCGGTTGAAAGGGAAACCTGAAGGCATATCTGAGGAGGATGAAGTGTCTGATGACGTCATAGAAGAAAAAATCGGAGTTAATATGCAAGAGATAGGGGGTTCAGTATTAAAGTCAGTTATGGAAGACATGAAAACAAATAAGGCAGAAGGGATAGATTACAAACCATCGGAAAGCCTACAAACACAGGGGAAGTGGCAACGAAACCATTATTCTGGTTGGTGAATGGACGGGCTACATACCATCTGACATTCGGAGAAAATCATCCACACAATTGCGAAGATAGCAAGACTAGATAAGTGCGAGAGCTATCACTCAGTCAGCCTAGCAAGTCATGCATTCTAGTTGCTGACAAGGATAAAATACATAAGAATGGAAAAGAAAATTGAGGATCTGTTGGATGACGAACTGGTTGGCTTTAGGAAAGGAAAAGGCACCAGAGAGGCAGCCCTGACGTTTCAGTTGATAATGGAGGCAAGAGTGAAGAAAAATCAAGACACGTTCATAAATTCTGTCGAATTGGAAGAAATCTTCGAAATTATCAAATGGTGCAAAATGTACGAAATTCTGAGAGAAATGGGAGCAAACTATAGGGAACGAGGATGAATATATAATATGTACAAGAACCAAGAAGGGACAATAAAATCGAAAGGTCAAGAATGAAGTGCTCGGATTAAAAAGGGTTTGAGGCAGGGATGCAATCTTCCGCCTCTACTGTTCAAATTGTACATCTAAGGAGAAACGACAGAAGTAAAAGGAAGTCCGATAAAAATTCACGACGAACAGATTCGTTCACGGCATTGCTATCTTCAGCAAAAGTGAAGAAGAATTACAAGATCTGCTGAATGGAATGAATAGTCTAATGAGTACGAAATACGGATTGTTTTAGTGAGAAGTGCCTCAAATGTGAATAGCAAGCAGCTTAACATCAAAATTGGTAGTCAAGCATTAGAGGAATTACAGGAATTCTGCTACGTTAGAAGTAAAATAACCCATGACGGACGAAACGAGGAGAACATAACACGCTAGTATTGGCAAAGAGGGCATTCCTGGATAAAAGAAGTCTACTAGTATCAAGCATTGGCCTTCGTTTAAGGAAGAAATTTCTGAGGACGTAGGTTTGGAGCACAGCCCTGTATAATAGCGAATCATGGGCAATGGAAAAACCGGAACACAAGAGAATCGATGCGTTTGAGATGTGGTGTTACAGAAGAATGTTGAAAATCAGGTGGACTGATGCGGTAAGGCAGTAGGAGGTTCTATGCAGAATCAGCAAAGAAAGGGAAAAATGGGTAACACCGAGAAGAAGGACTGAATGATAGAACATGTGTTAAGATGTCAAGGAATATTTCCCAGGGTACTATGGGGAGTTGTAGTGGGTAAAAATTGTAGACGAATAGGAAGACTGGAATACATTCAACAAATAACTGACAACGTTGAGATGAGGATGTTGGTACAGGAGACTGATGACTACAAAAAGAAAAAGTCGCCTCGCCAGTGTTTCCCCATATGTCCTGCTAACAAGGGGAAGGCTCATGTTTGCCAGTGCACGACCAAAAATGAAATACTGTAAGCCATTCTGGCTAAACACCGCCCTACCCCCCTCCCGCCCCCTTTTGAGAAAACTAATTCCTAAGTTTCATGACAGGCTATAGACGCAGAATTGACGGGATCGATAGATAGCTGAAAACCGAGCACTTTCCATTAACATACATGGGATCCGCAAACACATATTTTTCTAGAAAAAGGGGAAAGACACTTTTTCGACTGCTGCTTGTGTACCACCCATAAGGTATTCACCATGAAACAAAAGCGCTCGTGTAGCCAGCAAGGCATCTGGCAAGGAAGTAGATAACCCGTTTGCATTCTGCTTTTTTTTAAATGTATTTTCTTCCGCGTCGAAACTGGTAGGGATAGGGCAGTTAATAAAGTGCGTAAACCAGTAAGGAATAACAACATAGTAGGCAAATAAATTCCTCAAACGACTTGGAGTAGCAAACAATTAAAATATTAAACCCCGTTGTATGAGAATATTTGCGAGTAAGACCGCTGCGAAGATGAGCATTCGTCGCACGTTATCGCGTAAGGGAGAAAAGCTAGCACTTGTTGCAATTGGTAACGTACATAAAATAACGCATTCGCATATGGTGCAATGTTCAATCACAGCGTCTGGAAAATAGTTACCTAAAGTTTCCCGTGCTTATAAGAAACTAATGATTAATTTGGTCGTCGGGTTATAGAAGAGCTCGATCGTTTAACTGACTCTGTAAAGAACATTCAATTCACTTGCTCCAAAACCGGGAGATAAAAGAATTCAGTTTAGAAAACGTGTTTTGAGAACATTTTAAAATCACAGATTGCGGATTACAAGTTGAGTCTGATTTAGAATTGTGGGCGGACAAACTAATCCTGTTATGCGTGACAGCATGTTTGCAGATGACGAGGGTGTTCCGGCTTGCACGGTAGAAGTAATACCGCCAAATCGCACGCCTGTGTGACAGCTATGCGATGTTTATTTTTATTGCCATGTTAAAAACATTAAATGAAAACTTCAGAATTACAATCTGCTTCGAGTGATTGTGTGACAAGTAACATCCATGTAGTTGTTCGAAGGAAATTGTGGACGTGTAACAGATGTAATGTCCCTTTGAAATATTAAGGACAATACATATGAAATGACTAAAAAAAGATACTGTGAATAATATTAAATGGACAGGAACCTAAAATGAAAATTTATCAAATTAATTTTTAAGGAAATATTACATCGATCGTAATGTAAAAAAAAGACATTTTATGTAATGGATGCAATCGTAGTGTATAACGTAGAGACGCAATCATTATCATCTTTGTTCTTATATATAAACTGCAAAAAGACAATGAATTTTTCTTCTGCTGTTAGTCTGCTGTCTGTAAGGCACGATCGCTATTGTATTGGAGAGATTAGGTATAGCGATAACATTTTTTCTCTCTGTTCTCTTGCGTAGCGATTAATTAGAGTGTATCCTGTGCTTGGTGAAAATACAAGCACCTCTTCATAAAGTGTCAATTGAAAAAAGTTATTTAGCATTTTTCAGTTGCTGCGAAGCGAGCAGCGGTGGTCTTTGACTGGTAACAATTGGCTGCCATTACGCGGCATAGTTAAAATTGCTATTTTGTGCAGATTACTTCAATAACCAGCGTAGTAAAAATTATTCCAACTCATTAAGTTATTTAAAGTGGAAAAGTTCAATAATGTTATTTTGGCAAAAACTAAATATTTTCATAGATGCAATTATTTCTACGTCAGGGGACTTGGCCGGAGTTTCATTACGCTAAGTGCATTTGAAATAATTTGTAGGGAGCCTGACGCTCAAGTTAAATCATAATTTAACATTTATTTTGGCCACCTACAAATTAATGTTCTTATTACGGCCTCTATTGTTTTCAAGTAACAGTTAATACTAATAAATCAATATATCAAGTAATAAATTACAGTAGAGAGACATAATACAGAATGAGAGACATTTTAAATGGACAAGGGTTACATTTTTAGTTCCTTACCCAACCAAGTTATTTGAGGAATTTATTTGCCAGTCTTGTTAACTGAGACATTTGTTTGCCAATCTTGTTAATAATCTATATTTATTTATGTACCTTATTAACCCTACCATGCTCAACAATTTCCAAACAGAAAACAATACACGTAAAAAACCTGCAGAATGCATCTGGGAATAAAACACAGGCTCTCCGAGCTGCACCCAGAGGCCTTAGCCATTACCGTGAGAACAAATCACTGAAACTAAAGTAGAAAGGCCCTATGCCGGCGCTTTAGTTGAACAGGTCTTATTTTAAGGCTATATAAGCAAAAGGGGGAAAAGCTTTCTCCCTGGTGTTCTAGGAAAATATGCATCTGCGAACCTCATGCATGTTGACGAAAAAAGTTCAGATCTATCGATCTCGTTGATTCTGAGTCAATTGTCAGTCATGAACTTAAGGGATAGTTATCTCCAAACACATGGTTTTTGAAACACAATATTTCACTCTTTTATATTACGTTGTGCATCTGACAGATATGAAGAGAATCTGTTGGCCGTGCTTGAAGTTCTCCCCTTATGAGAGTGTCGAAAACAGTTATACTTTCAGAGTTCCGTTGCTCGGCGCAGGAAAAATATTGGCAGTGTGTCTGCGATTTAACTTTTTTTCTTTTTAAACCCACGGTCTTCTGACTGCTGACTGGTTTGATGCCCTCCCGTGCCAATCTCTCCAACTCAGAGTAGAGCTTGTAACCTACGTCCACAATGATTTGCCGCTTGTATCCCAGTCTCTGTCTTCCTCTGAAGTTTTTATCCTCTACAGCTCCCTGATGTCTTAACCGATCTCCTATCACCCTGTCCCTTTTTCTTGTCGGTATTTTCCATATATTCCTTTCCTCTCCGATTCTGTGCAAAATCTCCTCATTCTTTACAGTATCAGACCACATAATTTTCAACATTCGCTCTAGCACCATATCAGAAATGCTTCGATTCTTCTGTGTTCCTATTTTCCCACAGTCCATGTTTCACTACTACACAATTTGTACTCCAATGATACAATCTCAGAAATTTTTTGATCAAATTAAGGCATGTGTTCGATACTAATGATCTTCTCTTGGCCAGGATTCCCTTTTTGCCAGTGCTAGTCTACTTTTTATGTCCTCCTTTCTTCATCCGACATGGGTTATTTCACTACCTAACTTCTTCATCTACTTCCTTACCATCCACCCTAACGTTCAGTTTCTCATTGTTCTCATTGCTGCTACTTTTCATTACTTTCGTCTTTCTTTGATTTATTCTCGATCCATATTTTGTACTTATTAGACTGTTCATTCCATTCAGCACATCATGTAATTCTTCTTCACTTTCATTGAGGATAGCAATGTCTTCAGCGAAACATCATTGATATTCTTTCATCTTGAATTGTAATCATACTCTTTAACTTTTGTTTTACTTAAATCATTGCTTTCTCGATGTATAGACTGAATAATAGGACGAAAGACTACAACAGTGTCTCACACCCTTTTTAATCCGAGCACTTCATTCTTGGTGTTCCACTCTTATTATTCCCTCTTAGCTCTTGTGCGTGTTGTATATACCGTCTCTCCCTGAAGCGTACCCACATTTCCCTCAGTATTTCGAACATCTTACACCATTTTACATTTTCGAACCCATCTTTCAGTTCAACGAACCCTATGAACGTGCCTTGATTTTTTTTTCAGTCTTGCTTCCATTATCAACCACAACGTCAGAACTGCCACTCTGGTGCCTTTACCTATCGTAAACCCAATCTGATCGTCATGTAACACATCTTCAGTTTTCTGATTGTGTGATAATTCGCGTACTTGTCAGCTGTTGCATCTTCGGAATTGCGTGGATGATAATTTTCCTGAAGTCAGGTGGTTTTTCGCCAGACTCATAGGCTCTATACACTAACGTGAAAAGCCGGCCAGAGTGGCCGTGCGGTTCTAGGCGCTACAGTCTGGAACCGAGCGACCGCTACGGTCGCAGGTTCGAATCCTGCCTCGGGCATGGATGTGTGTGATGTCCTTAGGTTAGTTAGGTTTAATTAGTTCTAAGTTCTAGGCGACTGATGACCTCAGAAGTTAAGTCGCATAGTGCTCAGAGCCATTTGAACTAACGTGAATAGTCGTTTTGTTGCCACTTTCCGAAGTGATTTTAGAAATTCTGATGGAATGTTATCCATCGATTCTGCCTTATTTGATCTTCCAAAGCTCTATTAATTTCTGATTATAATACCTTATTCCCTATCTCTTCTGTATCGACTCCTGTTTCTCCTTCCATCACATCAGCCAAATCTTCCCCTCATAGAAGCCTTCAGTGTATTCTTTCGACCTGTCCGATGTCTCCTTCTATATTTAACAGTGGAATTCCCATTGAACTCTTAATGTTATCACCCATGCTTTTAATTTCACTGAAGGTCGTTTTGACTTTTTTACATTTTGTGTCTGTCCTTCTGACAATCATTTCTTTTTCGATTTCTTCACATTTTTCGTGTACCCACTTCGCCTTGCCTTCCCTGCACTTCCTATTTTTGTCTTTCCTAAACGCCATGTATTCTTGAATTTCCCTGAACGTTTTTGTACTTCGTCTTTCGTCGATCAGCTGAAGTATTTCTTCTGTTACCCCTGGTTTCTTCGCAGTTATCTTCTTTGTACCCATGTTTTTCTTTCCAACTTCTGGTATTATGCGAAAGAAAATCCTCTATCCACATCTACACACATAGTCTGCATACCACCGTACGGGTCATGGCGGTGGGTACCACGTACAGCTACAGACCATTTCCTTTCCGCTAGCGAAAAATGACTATCTGTAAGCCTCCGTATAAGACATAATTTTTTCTCGTCTTGACTTCGAGATATCGATGTGAAATGTAATTTGGCGGTAGTAGATTCGTTCTACAGACTGCCTTAAATGCAAATTCTCTAAATTTCGTAAATACTACCTCTCTATAAGAGCGTCGTCTTCCCTTCAGGGATTCCCATTTTGTGCACGTAGCACCTCCGTAAGAATAGCGTGCTGATCGAACGTACCGGTAACGTATATAATTGATTTGATGTCTTCCTTAATTCCGACCTGCTGGGGGTCTCAAACACTCGAGCAGTTTCCTTTACAGGTGACCTAAACTTTTCCAAAATTCCAACAATAAAACGGAGTCCACCATTTGCCTTCCCTGCCAACAATCTGATGCGCTCGTTCCATTTCCCTTGCCTACACCTCATTAAGATATTCTGTGAGTTTTATTATCCCCTGCAACGCCCTAGGGCAAGGTCAGCAAGCCTTAACAGTATAACTAATGGTGGCAATAAGCTTAAATACAACGAGCCTCCCTGCATACGCGATGTACACGGTCCATTCACGTTAATGGGACCACTGCCTGTGTTCGACACCAGTGTACAGCGTGACGCACAAGTATGGATACAACCCTATAAAATTTGAATGGTGTGAGGAATCGTAATAGCATCAGGAATAGGGTGTTTGTAGGTGGTGACTCAACTTGTAGGAGTTACGGCGACAGCGGCGGCCATCTTGAAATCCGCCATCTTGGATTTGGGTCACTTGTTTCATACGGAAAGAGGCTCGTGTGGCACATCATTTTAAAGTGCTTCTTCCTCAGGAGTACGTATATGAAATCTGTTTTGAGACATCTTTATTGGGGTAGGAGCTACGAGCTATTTAAGTTTAGGACACATCTCAGAGTCTGCATTACAGCATATGCTCCGTATGACCTTCATTGCGCTCGACACACGATCGGATCCTTTTTTTCCAGTCCTGCTGCATACGTTGCAGGATCTGGTGGGTCAACAGAGGCACACGCCTCCTCAAAGCGTCATCAAAAATGGGATACATTGTTTATTTTTATCTCATAAATAACTGATTCCAAATGTCCCCACAGATAAAAGTCATGAAGTGTCAGATCAGAGGACCATGGTGGACAATCGATAGGAGCCCTCCTACCTATCCAATGATCGAAATACAACCCCCCATCAGGGTCATTCTCGGAGAGATGATGTTGCAACAGTAACTTGTATAGGTGCCAATGGTGTGTGTGCAACACACACAGGATTGAATGCTGACTGACGCCGGATAATACTGATAACCAGAGCGTATTGCGAAGTGGTCTTTTCACAAATGATGCCATAATTGGTATTACAATCTCCCAGTCGGTGGCTGTTTTTGGACATCCACAGAATTTGTTGCACGAAATTTGTCCAGTAACTTGGATAATATCATATGTGAAATATGATTTCTCTGAGGATGCCGGCATTGAAGTCCGCAGTAATCACTCAGGTACTTCGTCTACCACTCATTAACACAGTTTCAATCACTTCCTGCTGTTAAGTGCCATTGTGGACCACCTGCAAGAATAAACAGGACTGACCGCCTCTTTGTAATTTCAAATAACAGGTCATAGCTTCTACACAAATAAAGATACCTTGAAATAGATTTCACATCTGTATCCCCGAGGCAGAGGCAGTTCGAAACGATGCGCCAAATGACCCCCTGCCCATCTGAAACCCATACTCAAGATGGCGAATTTCTAGATGACCGCTGGTGTCACCATAGCTCCTATAAGTTGCGTCCCCACACCCCTACAGATCCATCCTGCCCCCCCCCCCCCCCTCCCCTCTCCCATAGCAGACGGTATTATGATTCCTCACACCGTACGACTTTCTTAGGGTTGTATCCAGACCTTTGCTTCAACCTGTACAATAACCACTCACAGACGGAAAGTGACAGTTCGAGCAGTGGAGGATATATAAATAAAGCGTGTCGTGGGACGTGGGAAACAATGCAGTGGTTGTCGTAATGCTGAGACAGAGCTATTTATCTGACGTTCGAAAGGGCATAATCATTGGCTCTTGGGCCAAACGTGGAAGTATTTCCAAAATGGCTTTGTCTGTAAACAGTTCTCTTGCGATGGTTATATTACACCATGGATGGCAAAAGGCGCTCTCGTAAGCTGGCGCCGAGGCAACTTTGGTGAATCACGGGCCATACGTGACAGACCATAGATGTGGGGTGAAGGAGGGCTGCAGAGATGTACGTGCCAAAAGACGCGCATCTGTTGAGCAACTGACCGCTCAGATGAACCAAGGGGCTATCAGGAGGGTCTGCTCAAAAACTGTTCAGCGAACATTGCTGCGTATGGCCCTCCGCATTAGGCCCTCGGTTCATGCACTCATATCACTGCCGTTCATTGGCCACGAAGGCTAGAATTTGCACGACAATACGGCAACAGGACGCCCACTGAGTGGCGACGGGTAACAGTTTCAGATGAATAACATTTTACGCCCCATAGCCGTTGGCGTGTACGGCGTGAAACGTCTGAAAGTATACACCCTGCAACAAATGTCGGAAGGGTTCAGGCAGGAGGGCACTCAGTAGATAACTCGTCATTCTGGAAGGTACAGTTGATCAACACAAGTATACATCTATCCTTGTGACTATGTCCACTCCTATATGCTGTTTGTTTTTCCTCAGCACGATGGCATCTACCAGCAGGACAATGCAACGTATCACGCAGCTCACAATGAGGTGCGTAGTTCAAAGTGCACCACGATGATTTTACAGTAATCCCATGGCCACCAGGCACCCTGGATTTAAACCCAATTGAGAACTGTGAGACTACATTGATCGGGTTATTCGCGCCATGGGTTGTCAACTGAGAAACTTGGTACAGCCGGCAACGGAACTGGCATCAGCATAGCTCCAATACCCTGTCGGTTCTTTGCAAAATCTCATTCGCTCTGTTCGTGCAAGTCTCACTGCGGTACGCGATGCAAAAAATAGTTATTCAGGCTTCTGACAGGTGGTCACATTACTGTGATTGACAGTATGTAACCCTGTCATCCAGACGGCTCACAGTTCTAAAAGTACTTTCAAGCATGACCGTCTTGCCATTGTCCATTGTCTGCACATGGAGTAGAATTCTCTCTATCTACTCTTGTATACGATGTTAGAGGTACGGCCATAAAATTCTGCCTTTTCAGTGACCGTCACAGAAACAGAACAACCATAATATTCTAACTGCTCAGTGAATGTCACAGGGAAAGAACCAAGTGAACATAACTTCTTCAATTTACTTTGACGTATCTCCAAATCCGAATGTATTACATTATCTGGCAAGCAATGTCTGTATGAGGCAGTTGCAGACCTCTCTCTGCCTGCTATTCTGGGATGCTTTGTATGAGTTCAAGTCATGAAAACACCGTGTGCCAAGAATGGGGCCAAATAATTTTGAAACCGGGTTCAGTTCTGTCGCCGGCCGCGGTGGCCTAGCGGTTCTAGGCGCTTCAAAAAATGGTTCAAATGGCTCTGAGCACTATGGGACTTAACTTCTGAGGTCATCAGTCCCCTAGAACTTAGAACTACTTAAACCTAACTAACCTAAGGACATCACAAACATCCATGGCCAAGGCAGGATTCGAACCTGCGACCGTGGCGGTCGCGCGGTTCCAGACTGTAGCGCCTAGAACCGCTCGGCCACTCCGGTCGGCTAGGCGCTTCAGTCCGGAACCGCGCGACTGCTACGGTCGCAGGTTCGAATCCTGCCTCGGGCATGGATGTGTGTGATGTCCTTAGGTTAGTTAGGTTTACGGAGTTCTAAGTCTATAGGACTGATGACCTCCGATGTTAAGTCCCATAGTGCTCAGAGCCATTTGAATCAGTTCTGTCGATGGATTTTTGCAATTTAGTGGCTGAGTTTGAAGCTCGCCCCTTGAACAGTTGCTGTACGCTTAAAGTGTTGGTATAAGGTCTGTGTCGGTAATTTAAATGTTACTGAATATTGTAAGCAGGTGAACGAGCAGAACATTGGAAAATAAATGAGCTTTAAAACCGTCTCGCACAAATAAAATTACCGAAAGCAACCGAGATGACAAAGTAAAAGGTAGTTTCGTTCTCATACACAGTAAATTTACTTATGCTTCAGAGAGGAGTCCGTCACAAATCACCGTAAAACGCATAGCGGAGACCCGCACGGGGTAGCCGCGCAGTTTACGGCTCCTTGCCACGGTTCGGTCGGCTGCCTCCGTTGGAGATTCGAGTCCTCCCTCGAGCATGGATGTTTGTGTGTTGTCTTGTGTGTGTTGTCCTTAGCGTAAGTTAGTCTATTTTAGATTAAGTAGTGTGTAAGCCTAGGGACCGATGACCTCAGCAGTTTGGTCCCATAGGAACTTAACACAAATTTCCAAAATTTCCATAGCGGAAATGACGAAGCAATAGGCCATATCGTTCTCATGCACAGAAAATTATGTTTGAGAGCGGAGTGTAGAGCATTACGTTCCGTCCACATCTATGTCATTAGAGACGGAGCACAAGATCGGATTGTTTCAACGATGAGGAAGAAGAGCTACTGGTGCCCTTTCGAGGGCACCATCCCATTTGCCTGGAGCTATTTAGGGAAATCACTGGAAACCTAAATATGGGTGGCCGGACATGGATTTGAACCGTCGTCATCCAGAATATGAGTTCAGTGTACTAACCACTGTCCTACCTCACTCGGTGTGTGGAGGAGGATACATCATACCAGTGTTATCGATTTTATTTCCTGTTTAATAGTGTTGTTAGCGAGTGAAAAAAAGACTCTCTCTGTGCCTCTGTTCGTGCCTTAATCTCTCTCATCTTATTTTATAAGAAATAATCAGTCTTAATCGCAATAATTTTTAAATATTTTATTTTAATGGCAAGAACATTCAACTTGACGATAATCATTAGACCATTACATGTCTCCGAAATCTGGATGACGTTTTCCTTATAGGGAATCAGGAATAAAAAAGTGATAATGACACGTACATTAAAATTATAATAACATGTAGCAGGATTTATTCCCTTAGTGGTGTGCAGCGATGCCGGGCGGAACACGACAGTATGTCAAAAAACACATTAATCGAATGCAAAATGACGTAGGAACGCTATGCGTTAAACAGATAAAGCTTTACCCATCACCCATCGCCTACTGCATGACCACAGAAGGAGCAAAAAAAAAAAAAAAAATAAAAATAAAAATAAAAAAAAATAAAAAAAAATAAAATAAATAAAACTAGTCACAAAGTGATAACGTTTGAAAAAGCATAGAGTAATCGATCTGGGTGCGTTATAAAAGAAAAAAATGTAAAATAGAAGGTTAAAATACATCAAAACTAGCAACCGTAAACATTACTTTCTTTCGAAAAATAAAATAATTAAAATTAATTAGCCAGTCAATGGAAATAGATTATAGCAACCGTAACTGCCGTCTATGGACAGTACGTGGAGTAACAGCAAAATCTTGGAAGCGTGATCAATCCCAAGATAAATGAAGAGTATGCCATCGGTTGTCCTGGAGACGGGCGGAGTGGAGTATGTCGATAAAGCGAGTGCACGGTAATGCAGGCGACAGGCCGACGATGTATCGGTGATGGAGGCTGTCGCTCGCTATAGACACAGGACACAGGGACATAGATGAGCTACAGACATAAACTATGTGATCAAAAGTATCCGGACACTCCCAAAAACATATGTTTTCCATATTGGATGCATTGTGCTGTCACCTGCTGCCAGGTACTCCATATCAGCGACCTCAGTAGTCATTAGACATCGTGAGAGAACAGAATGGGGCGCGCCACGGAACTCACGGACTTTGAACGTGGTCAGGTGATTTGGTGTCACTTGCGTCATACGTCTGCACGCGAGATTTCCATTCTCCATAGGTCCACTGTTTCCGGTGTGGTAGTGAAGTGGAAACATGAAGGGACACGTACAGCACAAAAGCGTACAGGCCGACCTCGTCTGTTGACTGACAGAGGCACCGACAGTTGAAGAGGGTTGTAATGTGTAATAAGCAGACATCTATCGAGATCATCACACAGGAATTCCAAACTGCTCAGGATCCACTGCAAATACTATGACAGCTAGACGGGAGGTGAAAAAACTTGCATTTCGTGGACGAGCGGCTGCTCATAAGCCACACATGACGCCGGTAAACGCCAAACGACGCCTCGCTTGGTGTAAGGAACGTAAACATTGGACGATTGTACAGTGGGAAAACGTGTGTGGAGTGATGAATCACGATACACAATGTGGCGATCAGACGGCAGGGTGTGGGTATGGCGAATCCCCCGTGAACGTCATCTACCAGCGTGTATAATGTCAACAGTAAAATTCGGAGGTGGTGGTGTTATGGTGTGGCCATGTTTTTCATGGAGAGGGCTTGCACTCCATGTTGTTTTGCGTGACACTATCACACATTGATGTTTTAAGCACCCTTTTGCTTCCCACTGTTGAAGAGCAATTCGGGGATGGTGATTGCATCTTTCAACACGATCGAGCACCTTTTCATAATGCACGGCCTGCACAGAGGCCTGACCTGAATCGTGTAGAACACCTTTGGAATGTTTTGGAACGCCAACTTCGTGCCAGGCCCTACCGACCGACATCGATACCTCTCCTCGGTGCAGCACTCCGTGAAGTATGGGCTGCCATTCCCCAAGAAACCTTCCAGCACCTTACTGAACGTATGCCTGCGAGAGTGGAAGCTGTCATCAAGGCTAATTCCAGCATTACCTTTGGTGGGCGCCACGAACTTGTAAGTCATTTTCAGTCAGGTGTCAGGATAGTTTTGATCACGTAGTGTACCAGCGAAGGACGCCATTGGTCACCATTTCTCCTTCTCACGATTCCTACGCGCGGTATATCATGTTGATAGCATAATTGTCGCACAGTCTTTAGCGTTTCGGATTCCCTAAATTTACCCAACAGAGTTTCGCGAAAAATATATCGTTAACCATCCAAGGGTTCACACTTAAGAGCCCCTGGCATTTCTGTTAGATTTTCGTGTGGGCTGTACCCACGTGCTACGATGACATCACCTCATGAATTCGGTCGATGTCTGTTGTTATTCTTACTTGGTGTGGACTGTAAACGATGAAACAGTATTCTAGAACGGGTCGCACTAGTGTATAGTTTCCGTTAGCGATACATTGCATTTTCCCAGAACCCTTCCAGAAAATCTAATTCTTCCATTCGTCTTTCCTAGTAATGATTTTATGTGGCCGTTTCACTTCACACAGCTTTCAGTATTGCCTCTAAACGCTTATATTACGTGAAGTGCTGATGATGATCACACTAATGTTGTAATCGGATGCTACTAGTTTATTAGTCTTGGTTAGTGGCATTATCTTTCGTTTATCCGCATTAGATTGCCCTAACACTGGTTTTACGTGATCGTCTCAGTTCATATCGCTTCTTAGTATTGCCAATGATACTTACACAACGTTAAAAGCTCAATACGTTAGCCAATAAACATGTAATCAGATATTTGTAATGGGCATTACCTTATATTCATCCAAATTTACGAAGATCTGCCATTCACTAAAACAAGTGGAAATTTCGTACAATGTTTCTGGAGCTACATACGGCTGCCCAACGACGACGCTTTCGTGTAGACAACAGACTACAGCTGTGTTGATTCTGCCAGATCAATCGTTTACGTATACTGAAAACATTACAAGTCCTAATACACTTTCTAGCGACGGAACGCCTCCATAACGTCCTATTACCTAATTTACTTGTATATTTCGTTCCCTTCAAAATTCTTATTTCTATTTCTCTGTAAAAGAGTTGTCAACGTCGATAGCCCTATCTGCCTCTGCAGTTGTAATCTGACTCCAGTATTGTAAATAAAACTCGGTTGTAAAGGAGTGCACCTTTCGCAAACAAACCTCCTCGTGTAAAAATAATAAATTGATACACAGGGCGTGGTCTTATGTAACAATGGAAGCAACAGTTTTAAAAAGAAACAACAGCAGCAGAGGCAACTTCTGTTCCTCGCGTTTAAGGTATTACTCCTGTGAAGCAGAAAAGGCAAAGAAAGCAACTAAAGTAAGAGGGGTACCAATTTCTGACAAAATTATTAGAAGAAAAATATCAGCTTACTTTATTTATGAAGATGACTTGCATTTGGTGTTAAATGATGTGAATCCTCACGCACCAGGACATTTTCTTGTTATACCTAAAAAAACAAATACCACTACCAAGCGAGGTGGCGCAGTGGTTTGCACACCGCATTCGCGTGCGAGGGGACGACTGTTCAAACTCCCCTTCAGTCATCCTCATTTAAGTTTTCCATGATTTCCCTAAATCGCTTTAGGCAAATGCCGGGATGGTTCCTTTGAAAGTGCATAGCCAGCTTCCATCCACATCCTTCCATAATACGATGGCACCGATGACCTCACTATCCGGTCCCTTCCCCCAAATCAACCAACCAACCAAATACCAGTACCTGGAGATACCGAGAATAGTATTAAGGAACTATTCCGTTACTTTTTGCTAAAAGCACGCAGATTTGGTAATGAAAGACTGAAAAATGGATATGGAATTGTTATAAATAATAGGCATGAAGGATCATCTACATAGCCTATCCACGTAACTGGCAGCCAACATGTTGCTTGGACACCAGGTTAACTGTTGCAGTTGATCTTGCAATTCTTTTTGTTATAACTGTTGCTTAAGAGTTTTTACTTTGGAAATGAGGGAACAAAAACAAGTTTACCATAAAATGAAATACCTGAGTGGTCAACGCGGCTGACGTTCTTGCTTCAGGCGTGGGTTCGAAGCCTGGAGGGTCGGATATTTTATCCTCTCAGAAACGGCATGTTTCTTTGTCCTCATCATCATTTCATCATCATCGACGCGTAAGTAGAAGAAAAAAAAAGTTCAAATGTGTGTGAAATCTTATGGGACTTACTGCTAAGGTCATCAGTCCTTGCCAACCGGTGTCGCCGAGCGGTTTTAGGCGCTACAGTCTGGAACCGCGCGACCGCTACGGTCGCAGGTTCGAATCCTGCCTCGGGCATGGATGTGTGTGATGTCCTTAGGTTAGTTAGGTTTAAGTAAGTTCTAGGGGACTAATTACCTTAGAAGTTAAGTCCCATAGTGATCAGAGCCATGATCAGTCCTCAGCTTAAACACTACTTAACCTAAATTATCCTAAGGACAAACACACACACCTATGCCTGAGGGAGGACTCGAACCTCCGCCGGGACCAGCCGCACAGTCCATGATTGCAGCGCCCCAGACCGCGCGGCGTAAGTAGAAGAAATGGAGTCAAATAAAGAAAAATTGCACTAGGTGGCCAAACAGTTTCAGATATAGTCTCTCGATCTGGCAATTTACGTAACTGTAATTTCGTTTTAATCTTAATATACACCAAAATTTGATACATGCAACCCAGCCACGTACGTATTATCTTCTCACAAGGGGAAAGCCTCTGGCATGGCCAGCCGATTCAGTTCATATTTGGTACGACGTCTGTGTACTACTTAAAAAGAAGAATTAGGGTATTTCGGCTCCTTTTTTAAGGAAATCAGCGCTGCAGTTCATTACGTCCAATTGATTTAGAACTGACGGACTCGACAGATAATTTAAAACTGAGCATTCTTAATCATCAAATATGGGGGATCCACAAACGCATAGGCTACTTTTCTGGAAATCGAGCCGGCCGCTGTGATCGAGCGGTTCTAGGCGCTTCAGTCCGGAACCACGCTGCTGCTACGGTCGCAGGTCCGAATCCTGCCTCGGGCATAGATGTGTGTGATGTCCTTAGGTTGGTTAGGGTTACGTAGTTCTGAGTCTAGGGGACTGATGACCTCAGATGGCTTAGAGCCATTTGAGCCATTTGGAAATCGAGGAAAGTAACTTATACGACAGCCGCCCATGTACCCATGAAATTCACGCCATTGAAAGAAAGCGCGGCTGGCGTAGCGACCAAGGCATCTGGCTGGTACGCAAGGAGTCTGTGTTCGAATCGCAAATGCATTACGTAGTTTTTTATATTTGTATTTTTTCCGTAACGAAGCAGGTCTTAATAGGAGGGTTAATGCCGTAACCAATAAGAAGTAATAACATGGTAAGCAAAGAAATTTCTGAAAGAAAATTAAAATTTTAATCCTATTTCCTTGTAATGGTTCTATCACACACTGTCATTACTGTCGTAATAGGTACGTTCGTCGTACGTCGCAAGTTGATTTCTGCGGTTATTTCACGTAGTGTTGTTTGTCTGTTAGCGCTGAAAACACTACGCCAACGCCGGTGCTCTCGGTCGATAAGTGAAGCCTTCGGTCCCTACCTTATCCGCTGTGAGAGGTAATGCCTGAAATTTGATATTCTCGCCACGTTGTTGACGCTTTGTATCTCGGGACATTGAATTCCGTAACGATTTCCGGAATTGAATGTCCCAAGCGTCTAGTTCCAACTGCCATTCCGTGTTTTAAGTCTTTTAATTCATATCGTGTGGCCATGATCACGAAAACGTTTTCATATGAATCACATAAGGACAAATGACAGCTCCGCCAATGCACCGTCCTTTCACGCCATGTGTACGCGGTATTTTCGCCGTCTGTATATGTGGACATCGCCATCCTGTGGCTTGTATCATATCAGTGTAAGCCGAAACGGTTGGCCGTGTCTGAGGGCTTCCACTAGTCAGAAATTCATCTATGGAATAGAAGGAATTATTGAGTAGAAGTAATTTCAATTCCTTTTCGATACTTCCGTTATCTACCAATACCTTTAATTTGAAAGGAAGGTGTCTAAATATTTTAATGGTCAATTATACATCTCCTTTCTGTCCAAGAATCAGATTAACTTGCGGATGGTGGAGGCTACATTTACGAAAGCAACTATTATATTTAAGTAGTGCCTGATTGTTCACAATAGACTTAATGAAACAGTAATTGTTGTTAGTATGCTTAGTTCTCTGAATACTGGTCTACGTATTTCAGGATTAATATGTGGGATTGCGCCAGAAAATTATTCCATATGACACCAATGAAGAACGCAAAATGAGCTAGCTTTATTATGCACTGACACAGGGAACGAATGTCGTTGCAGTATAATATGTGATTTCCAAATCAAGTTCTGAGCATTATGCACACCCAGAAAGTTTGAACAATAAGGTTTACGTAGTTTTTCCCTATACTCTATTGTCATCCTGCACTGAACCGAACTGAATGAACTGTGTTTTCTTCTTTGTTTTGAGAGACGTACTATTTAGTAAGAAACAGTCAATAACACTTTTGAATATTTCATTCGTGGCGGTTTATGTTGTCGCATAAGCAGTTCCTGTTGCACTTGACTATAATGCTTGCATCATCAGTACAGAGCACAAATTACATGGAAGGTCGCCTTTATATGGCATGAGTGTGGAGTGGACCCATAACTGAACCCTGTGGAAGACACATACATTCCCAAGAATATTCATTGTGCTAGCTGCATGCACTGTCTAACATGACCATTTTGTAGCTATCGGTTAAACACAGTGTCGAACGCCTATCGAAAGTCTAGGAAGACGGTTTTACCATATTCACCCGCACCTATTGTTTACAAGCTGCTGTGCAGAAACTTGTTTCCTTCCAGGACCTACCGCTTCGCTTCACGCAGGGGCCGAGAGCCAGGCAGTGTTGTCCGCCGGCCGACAGGGCGCACAAATCTGAGGCGGCTGCTCGGCGCTATCGCTGTGGCGACACGTCTGCGCCGCGGCGGTGCGGCTCCCCGAGGAAATATTGTTTTATTAATACGGGCCGTCTCCCGGGAAATCTCGACTTCGCTGGCGCCACTACCATCGCCGCCGCCACTAGCAGCGAGCAGCAGCCGCTGACAATACATCAGCCGCTCAGCGTCGTGCCACGCCCTTCCCCAAGACGGCCTGCGCGTCGGCTACGAGGTCGGTCTCAGCAACGTGGAGCTGTTCGGGAGACGTGCACCTTCACGAGTCACCGCTTATTCTCCGTGCCGAGCATCAGCCGTCACCTGAAACTTCCCGATTAGGAATGCTTGTTAATTTTGAAATTGCGAGTAATGACAGGATTCAACGACAGTAACAATGAAGTAGTCATCGTCATGGTAACTGCGTAAAAATGCCACAGGGATCTACATCAGCGTACCAAAACATCAGAAAAAATATGGCCTGCCCAGGAGTCATCACGCTATGTATGTTCAAAACTTCCATGAGGTATGTCACAGCCTTTTGAAGCCACTCACTGATGGTTACGTCTTGTAGAGCTACCAAACTGCGATGATGTTGATAGCTACATTTGACCCATTGTTCCAAATCATCTGCCGGAAGAAAACAGTACATCTGGCAAGATGGCGTCGATTTTGATCCGATGACTGCATCTGCCAGTTGGGGGAAAGTAGATGTGCTGATAATGGTTTCGACATCGTCCACCAACAGATTGTGGCATAGTAAATAGAGTGCCATCTCTGCCTACCCTTTAATAGGGAATGCTGACCGCCAGAAGGATCAGTGTTGTGCAAACATGTGAAGTAAGCAGGCAATTATACACTTTTGGCCATTAAAATTGCCACACCACGAAGATGACGTGCTACAGACGCGAAATTTAACAGACAGGAAGAAGATTCTGTGATATGCAAATGATTAGTTTTTCAGAGCATTCACACAAGGTTGGCGCCGGTGGCGACACCTACAACGTGCTGATATGAGGAAAGTTTCCAACCGATTTCTCATACATAAATAGCAGTTGACCGGCGTTGCCTGGTGAAACGTTGTTGTGATGCCTCGTGTAAGGAGAAGAAATGCGTACCATCATGTTTCCAACTTTGATACAGGTCGCATTATAGCCTATCGCGAATGCGGTTTATCGTATCGCGACATTGCTGCTCGCGTTGGTCGAGATCCAATGACTGTTAGCAGAATATGGAATCGGTGGGTTCAGGAGGGTAATACGGAACGCCGTGCTGGATCCCAACCGCCTCGTATCACTAGCAGTCGAGATGACAGGCATCTTATCCGCATGGCTGTAACGGATCGTGCAGCCACGTCTCGATCCCTGAATAAACAGATGAGGACGTTTGCAAGACAACAACCAACTGCACGAATAGTTCGACGACGTTTGCATGAGCATGGACTATCAGCTCGGAGACCAAGGCTGCGGTTACCCTTGACGCTGCATCACAGACAGGAGCGCCTGCGATGGTGTACTCAACGACGAACCTGGGTGGATGAATGGCAAAACGTCGTTTTTTCGGATGAATCCAGATTATGTTTACAGCATCATGATGGTCGCATCCGTGTTTGGCGTCATTGCGGTGAACGCACATTGGAAGCGTGTATTCGTCATCGCCATACTGCCGTATCACCCGGCGTGATGGTATGGGGTGCCATTGGTTACGCGTCTCGGTCACCTCTTGTTTGCATTTTCGGCACTTTGAACAGTGGACGTTACATTTCAGATGTGGTACTACCCTTCATTCGACCTCTGCGAAACCCTTCATTTCAGCAGGATAATGTACGACCGCATGTTGCAGGTCCTGTACGGGCGTTTCTGGATACAGAAAATGTTCGACTGCTGCCCTGGCCAGCACATTCTCCAGAACTCTCACCAACTGAAAACGTCTGGTGAATGGTGGCCGAGCAACTGGCTCGTCACAATACGCCAGTCACTACTCTTGATGAACTGTGGTATCGTGTTGAAGCTGCATGGGCAGCTGTACCTGTGCACGCCATCGAAGCTCTGTTTGACTCAATGCCCAGGCATATCAAGGCCGTTATTACGGCCAGAGGTGGTTGTTCTGGGTATTGATTTCTGAGGATCTATCCATCCAAACTGCGTGAAAATGTAATCACATATCAGTTCTAGTATAATATATTTGTCCAATGAACATCCGTTTATCATCTGCATTTCTTCTTGGTGTAGCAATTTTAATGGCCAGTAGTGTACTACGCAGACGCGCTCGTGCTTCCTACAGTCAACTGAGCGAGTCTCAAAGGGGTCAGTGGTCACGTGAAAATTCCCACACCTGTATTCGAGGTTCTGGACGTCCACGCAGCACAGTACCTCCAGGATCGTCGTATTGTAAGGGCAGCAGTAGCAGATCGTACAGCTACCACAGCACAGATAAGACGGCTTGTGAGGTGAGAAGAGTCAACAAGAACGTTGCGAACGGGTTATTAACAGTGGAACTATGGGCACGCATAACTCTGGTCCGTCTTCCATTCATGCCACAGCATCGACATGCACTGCTCAAATGGTGCCGTCAGAGGATCACTTGGAAGATGGAATGGTGCGCCATATGTTCAGCGATGAAAGCAGATTCTGCCTGTATGTAAGGGATGATAGTTTCTGTTTACGATGTAGACCTGGTGATCGCTGACTTACAGAGTGCAGTCGTTCAAGAGACAGTGGCTCCACTGCAGGCTTTATGGTCTGGGATGCGGTAAGCTACAACTCTCGTTCAACTTTGGTGCTTCTGAAGGGAACGCCAACCAGCGCTCAGTGCCTTCAGAATGTTCTTACACCCGTCCTTTTGGGATTCTTGCAACGGGAAGGTGATGTGTTGTTCCAACAGGATAATACTCGCCAACAACTGCCCATGAATCTTGACGTGCTTTATAAGGCGTGCAGCAGCTTTCCTGGGCAGCACCATCTACAGAGTTGTCGTAAATCGAGCACGTTGGATATGATGGGACGAGAAGTGACTCAGGCAAATCGTCAGCCAACAAGTCTTACAGTACTGTGTGAACAGGTCGAGCAGGCGTGGTATAAAGTATCCCAGGACAGTATATTTCCTCAGTACGATCGACTGGACGCCAGAGTCAGCGCCTACATTGCCGCCTGTGGAGTTTACACCACATGCTAATCTGTTTCAGCATGGGTCGACACCTGGTACTTCAGAACCACTTGTACTGTTGATATGGAAATGTAATCATTTCATGTACTCCATATGCACTGTTGCGCCAATAAATCTTGAGTAAACTGGAAACCTCTAAAATTTGTACACTACTAAGTTTTCTCCGACAGTGTAGTTCCAGAAATTAATTCCGAATTAAGAATGGGTGATTTAGAGCGCCAGTTAGATGAGATAGGATACTTGCCTTTAAATCTTTATTCCAGCTACGGATTGTAGTATTATCACTTGTCAGCTGTGGCTCGTGCAAAATTTTTTCAATAGAGTGGCCTACAGCTTTTTGGCTTAGCAGGATAGCGAAGGTAATTAGACTGAATATATTAATTTCATGTATACAAATTGAACTCTTTAGATGTATTTGAATTATATAATTAATCATTCAACATTGCAAGGAATGAAGAAAAAAAATCAGCATAATGGTAGCTGTGGGAATCGAACCCTAGTCAAGTCAACAAAGTACCTGTCCATGTGTTTTACAACTAGGCTACAGAACTGACATATAAACCACTGCTCGGAAATCTTACATATTTCACCCTTAGAGAACTTAAGTTCTATTGGCGTGTTTACGCACCCGCTTCCGGTGACACTCTCTGCTGCAGACAAGTTACTTCCATACCTCGGCGAAGAGTTTCGAGACTTTATCATAAAATATTCGTGCCCCTTAGCATGCAATCATTTGCAGAATACTTCGTTTGAATATTCTGAACCGTTATGAGACTATTGTTATGACAATGTGATTCCTGTTGCACAGGGGCAGAAATGGGCGTGACTGTCTGAAGGATATAAAAACCAACATCTCGAGTAGGGAAAGAAATAACGTTCAGCTCTCGCTTTTAAATAAACGTTCAATATCTTATCTATATTTTATACTCACCAATCTTTGAGCTCACATCAAACCTATGGAAAGTTTATGCGTTGTGTTTTTACACCTGCAAACTCTTTAAAATTTCCTGCTATGCTTTACTTAATTTGATGTAGAGTAGTAAGTATGACGAATAACGGGAAAAAATTCAGTCCTTTATCGAGCGAAAATATCAAACTGTAACATGTGTGAAACTTAATTTTTTTCACTGAATAATTTTCTTAAAATGAGATAAGGATTTCACAACGGCCAGAATACCATCTCTCCTCAGCACAGGTAGCAACATAAGGCGACCCCTTCAGCCTATCAAAGCCGCTCTCAGTACTGAATTTAGAAAAAAAGTCTGTAGGGTTAAATTTTATAGTTGATAGTTTAACACTGAGACGAATAGAATAAAATGACAGAAAGACGTAGGTAGCAATATCAGTCTATGTGCAAACCACTCAGCCACGAAATGAAAAGTTCTGCTCTAAAATCCCTCGTACCCTACGCTTGCACGATACTCTCATGCAGTGTCCAAAGAAAAGTACTGACCTGTCGTTGTGAGCAACGTAGCACCCTAAGTACCGGCAGATATGACGTAATAACAGAGCATGCCGAGGCCTACGAGAAAGACAGGCCGCAGTGCGTACGTCACGAAGGTAGTCCTGCGCTCGCTCAAATCAACAGCCAAACTACGTTTCTACACCTGTTAACTCGTAACTAAGCGTGTCCGTACAAACGAAAATTGAATCTTCTACTGGAATCCGCTATTATCGAATCTTACTGTTATTAGTCCTATAATGATGGGAAGTCCATGGGCCTACTTATAATTTGTTACGGCTGTACTGGCGTACAATAAAATAAAATCATGCTAAATTGATTATCAGTTGCATAAGGCACCACTTCCAGTATGTAATGAGTACTGTTAAGCAGAAGAGACTAAATGCTATAAACAAGCCATTATACAATTTCTATCGAGTATTAAATTTTTATATAGCACTGTTAATCAGTAAGACTTGATAATAGCAGATTCCAGTGGAAGATGCAATTCTCGTTAGGGCTTACACTCCAAGCTTCGAGTTAACAGGTTTAGAAACGCATTTTCTCTGCTGATCTGAGCGGGCGAGCGAGTGAGTTCAGCACTACCTTCGTCACGTACGTGCCACGGCGTGTCTTTCTCGTGGGCCGCGAGCATGCACAGTCGGAAACACAGCCGCGTCCCTTCTTTGCGTTGATTGTAGTGCAACTGGCCGTGACGTCAGCACGCGACGCTGACTTCAAGTTATCACAGAGAGCTCGATACAAAACATGTTTGCGTCCATTCCATTTGCATATCAGTGCACATTCGAGGAGGTCCGCAGCTCGTGCTCGTGCGGTAGCGTTCTCGCTTCCTGCGCCCGGGTTCCCGGGTTCGATTCCCGGAGGGGTCAGGGATTTTCTCTGCCTCGTGATGACTGGGTGTTGTGTGATGTCCATAGGTTGGTTAGGTTTAAGTAGTTCTAAGTTCTAGGGGACTGATGACCATAGATATTAAGTCCCATAGTGCTCAGAGCCATTTGAACACATTCGAGGAGAACTGGTGTAAATTCAGCACGATTTCCTGCTCGCGTTCGAAGAGAACTGGCATAATTTTAGTGAGATATCCTGCTTTCATTCGAAGAGGAATGCCGTAATTTTAGTGCAATATTTACAGTGTACTGTAGCGCACTAGCACATGATCATCGGTTGCCACTGCAGCTGGTAATTAATTTAGGTATATGATGACCAACTCCAAGACTCGTAAATGTTTATTCTATCATATTCAGCCAAAATATGTAAGCATAGTACAATCAGAAACCAATAAGATAGAAATTCTTCGTCATTCCATGTAAAATTGCAATTGGGGGAACCTCGGCGGCGGGGGGGGGGGGGGGGCGAGAGGGAGGGGGGATTGTTCAAAAATGGCTCTGAGCACTATGGGACTTAACAGCTGAGGTCATCAGTCCCATAGAACTTAAATCTACTTAAACGTAACTAACCTAAGGACATCACACACATCCATGCCCGAGGCAGGACTCGGACCTGCGACCGTAGCGATCGCGCGGTTGCAAACTGAAGCGCCTAGAACCGCTCGGCCACCACGGCCGGCGGGGGTATTGTACCTTGAGGTTAGTGTAACTTGGAACACATTATGTTTCCTGGTCAGAATTTCAATCTAGTGACCTATTTTAGAATCACATGAGGGAATACCCACTACAGACTACCATAAGCAGTTTTGAACATTTTTCACTGTTATTGTTGTTGTGACTTATGAAGCTCTGTTTTGAGGCGCATTGTAAATATTTTTAGTTCTGCACATGTAAGTACTGTGTGATATATTAAAGCTATTTCGAAGATTCTGTAAATTCTACATTCAGAGTTTTATGATGAGTAAAATTCTGTATATTTTTTAACTAGTTGTGTAACATATGTTATGCCATTCTTCATTGCACTTGCATCATCTTGTTCCTTGAACGCCAGCGTTACGGGGTTTGCCATGACCACGAAGCATGGACTGTTGATGAATGGTGTCGCACTGTGTGTTCCCCGATAGTGCCAGTATCCAGGATATAAAAGGACCAGTTACCACAGTTGTGGGCAAACCTGTCTCAAGAAAGGAGACAATGGTCTTATGACACCCTTCACAATCGAATGGGTGCATGAAGCCTCCCCAGAGGAGGTATAACGTCATAATGATAACTAGCCCCACACTGTTGAGCTCTTTGTACGTTTGACTGGATTTTGTAACGACTGAAACATCAAGGAACATCCTCGATCCGTGAAGTTTCATTTCCTTTGCTCTTCGTCTTCTGGGTGCTTCCCTCGTTCTGTCAGACAGTGTAAACTGGTCAATTTTCAATTTGTATCAAATAATTAAAAAAAACTGTAGCTGATAAGTAGACACTATCTTTTCATATGACTTGATACTATAAAGCAGTGGTCTTCAAACTTTTGTGCTTAAGACCCATACTGACATTGTGAGACGGCACTTCGTGTCACATATGTACGGATATTATTAGTAATTGGTAACCTACATAAACTGCAATGTCATGAGCTCCCAATGGACTAGCTACACTCATGCTCATAAATCAATGATAACTGCGGAATGTGGTGCCACACAACGTGGCGCTACACAAAACTGGCGCTAATAGCATAGGCACATAGGGAACATACACGACACAGAACTGTAAGTCCACGGTATTGGTGATAAGTTGAGAAAACCGTCCCGAGACAAATGTGCTACAAAACGCCACTGTTTCCTGCGCATGTACCCAGACATCGGCTTCCATATGGGATATGATCACCATGCAGACGTACACAGACCACACGACAGGTTGGCATATTCTGGATCAGGTGGTCGAGCAGCTGCTGGGGTATAGCCTCCCATTCTTGCACCAGTGCCTGTCGGAGCTCCTGATGTGTCGTAAGGGTTTGAAGACGTGCAGCGATACGTCGACCGAGAGCATCCCAGACATGCTCGATGAGGTTTAATTCTGGAGAACAGGCAGGCCACTCCATTCGCCTGATATCTTCTGTTTCAAGGTACTCCTCCACGATGGCAGCTCGGTGGGGCCGTGCGTTATCGTCCATCAGGAAGAAGGTGGGACCCACTGCACCCCTTAAAAGTTAGACATATTGATGCAAAATGACGTCCCGATACACCTGATCTGTTACAGTTCCTCTGTCAAAGACATGCAGGGCTGCACGTGCACTAATCATAATCCCACCCCACATCATCAAACCACAACCTCCATACAGGTCCCTTTCAAGGACATTAATGGGTTGGTATCTGGTTCCTGGTTCACGCCAGATGAAAACCCGGCGAGAATCACTGTTCAGACTATACCTGGACTCGTCTGTGAACGTAACCTGGGACCACTGTTCCAATGACCAAGTACTGTGTTCTTGACGCCAGGCTTTACGGGCTCTCCTGTGACCAGGGGTCAGTGGGATGCAGCTTGCACGTCTCCGGGCGAATAAACCATGCCAGTTCAGTCGTCTGTGGACTATATGCCTGGAGACAACTGTTCCAGTGGCTACAGTAAGGTCCCGAGCAAGGCTACCTGCAGTACTGCGTGGCCGTCTTCGGGCACTGATGGGGAGATGTCGGTCTTCTTGTGGTGTTGTACACTGTGGATGACCCGTACTGTAGCGCGTGAACACGTTTCCTGTCTGCTGGAATCGTTGCCATAATCGTGTGGTTTGTGGCACACGGAGGGCCTCTGGTACGGCCTGCTGCGCTTGACCAGTCTCCAGCCGCCCTAGTATTCTACCCCTCATAACGTCATCAATATGTGTTCTTTGAGCCATTTTCAACACACAATCACCATTAGCACGTCTGAAAACGCTGCACACTTACACGCTGCACCGTACTCTGACATGCACGAACACACCTTTGCGTATGTGGACTGCTGCCAGCGCTACCGGGTGACGACTGCAGGTCAAATGCACCGCATGGTCATACCCTGAGGTGATTTAAACTCGCAAACCTTCCACCATAGCATTGTTTCATGGTGTATCAGATTTATCCTTAATTTATGAGCATGAGTGTATAATACGGACGTCAAAAGTTCGGACCGGTCCAGAAGTTCAAAGACGTTGATAGTCGAAACCATTCGGAACATTTCCTATCGTCTGTTACGGGTTTCAGATTGCTGCCATCCTCGGCGACCCCAATTTTTTTTGATAGCATGTTGTGGTTCTTGAGTCCTTTGAAGGTGTTGGTTAGATGGGCGACCCCAAAGTTATGGCGATGTTATTGTATTGTCTGTCTGAGCGGATAACTGATTAATAAAAGTAATCGTACTTATATTTTAAAGAATTATGCAATGTTACTCATACATAGGATCACAAATGTTTACTAAATTGTTTTGCATCTCATTTTTCTTCTACTCATTGTGTTTTATTACACCGGTATTTTACCATGATCGTCGCTGTAATGTATGTTCACTAAACCTTGTTATTTCCCTAACAGAATTTATACCATAGCAGCTGCACCAGAGATGTCAGTAGTGGAAGACAGACGGTAAAACATTCTAACAACTAACACATTCTAACACCGCATTGGCCCTGAAAGTTGGATGTTCGTACTTTTTGGAAAGTTGGCCACTGATTCTGCTGCTGTGTGCATACACAAACTCTGAGTCTAACATATTATTATTGCGAGCGGTAGCGAGCGAACGGTCGTCGAGAGTAGTCGGGAGCAGCATGGCGTGGAGAGAAGTCGCGCTCCAGGAGAGGCCGCAGCCTGCCCTGGCCGTGCTAGCAGCGCCGGAGGAGACTTTGGTGTTAACCGATGATTTTTTTATACTTTGCGTGCTTGCGTACTGGAGGGATTTTGTCCGATTTTTGTATGCATAATTTTCGCATCTTTGTTGTCACCAGTTACTTGATTGTTGATTACAGACATTGTGGAGTAATTAAAGTTTTCAAACAATGGAAAGAAAGGTCTCTGTAAAGTTTGTCAATGTATGTATCTTCATTTCCAGAATACAGTAAATTAAAAGTTTTTATTGGTTCCCTTCATCCTTTTTACACCGTTTAAGGCTTGTTGACCAAACCCCAAGCCCGTCCTGTTTATTCAATTTCAATCTCTCTCTCTCTCTCTCTCTCTCTCTCTTTAGTTTCTGTCAGTTTCCAACAGCTTTACAACCGATGTCGGATGCGTGTTGTAGTTAATGGTGATTTCTTCGAAGGTCGGTAAAGGCATTTTGTTTATAATCCTGTTTCCTTCATTTTCTGAGACCATATAGGAGTAGTTGTATCAGTAGTTGTAACATGCATTGCACTCTGCATGGATTGCAATATTTCTTTTGAATTATTTTAGTATGTTGTTGGTCACGCAGCGGCAAGACGAGTTAGGTTGTGTATTGTGTACAGGAGTATGGCAGAATAATTGTTAGGAGACATTAGAGAATATTTTAAAATTCGCAGTCTGATACTCGAGAACTGATTTTTCATGATTTGTAGGAAGCTAATTTCTGCTTTTGTTCTCTATCAGAATACTGATATGTCCGATAGTAGGAGGTTCTAGAAAATGTTTGAATAGTGACATCTCGGAATAAGAACTTTCACAATACAAGTTGTACGGTTACATACCAGATTTTATGATAATAATAGAGCTTCACTAGTTTGCCTTGCCGTTTTCCCTAGAAGAAACGTATAGGTAACGATAATATTTCAGAGACTGAGCTTTACACATTGTCGTACGTCTTTAACCATGCTAACAATAATAATTATTACAGTTTTTAAAACCAATAACTTTCAGCCGCGCTATTTATCCCTCTTGCCCTTGTGGTAAGCCGCAAGCTTACTTAGTTCACAGTTGAATTCATCAACGTCAATTAAAATTAGGCTCGTCTTAAAATATTTCCGTCTCTGTATTTTTGTTTGTTACTGGGCAGGAAAAATACGCTCTTACGGTCTATTAATGATATTTGTTGTTTTTGATTTCGTCTGTTACTTGCTAGATGCGTATTATTATAGAAGGTTCGTTGTTGGGTATTCGCAACGTCTGCGTGTTCAACTTCCTCGCTCAAAGCAAGGTGTCTGTCGTTATTCTCCAGATTTGGTGCTGGCAGACTTTTTTGTGTTTTTCCTCTTTAATTTAGCTTTGCAAAGAAGTACGCTTCGCAGGCGTTGCGCGTAACCACGTTGTTCCGTGCGATTCCAGAGGGTTTGCTGTCAGTTTCCAACAGCTTTACAACCGATGTCGGAAGCGTGTTGCAGTTAATGGCGATTACTTCGAAGGTCAGTAAAGGTATTTTGTTCATAATCCTGTTTCCTTCACTTTCTGACACCATTCGCCGAACTTTTCAGACTTAATCTTGTAAAATATTGTTGAGAACCGCCGGCCGCAAGAACAATTGATTCGGGCCGCAAGCCGCCCGCGGGCCGCAGTTTAACGGTCACTGCTATAAAGCATTTGAATTAGCTAATGTAATTGAAGCACAAACTTTTATGCCTTTAGTCACAACATTACTCTGAGGTCGTTTATCAAAGTTGTAGCGAACGTCATCCTAATTTGTTTAATTCACACAGATAAAAGGGAATTAGCTCGAGAGCTTAACAGCGCTTGACGATGCGATATACACTCCTGGAAATTGAAATAAGAACACCGTGAATTCATTGTCCCAGGAAATGGAAACTTTATTGACACATTCCTGGGGTCAGATACATCACATGATCACACTGACAGAACCACAGGCACATAGACACAGGCAACAGAGCATGCACAATGTCGGCACTAGTACAGTGTATATCCACCTTTCGCAGCAATACAGGCTGCTATTCTCCCATGGAGACGATCGTAGAGATGCTGGATGTAGTCCTGTGGAACGGCTTGCCATGCCATTTCCACCTGGCGCCTCAGTTGGACCAGCGTTCGTGCTGGACGTGCAGACCGCGTGAGACGACGCTTCATCCAGTCCCAAACATGCTCAATGGGGGACAGATCCGGAGATCTTGCTGGCCAGGGTAGTTGACTTACACCTTCTAGAGCACGTTGGGTGGCACGGGATACATGCGGACGTGCATTGTCCTGTTGGAACAGCAAGTTCCCTTGCCGGTCTAGGAATGGTAGAACGATGGGTTCGATGACGGTTTGGATGTACCGTGCACTATTCAGTGTCCCCTCGACGATCACCAGTGGTGTACGGCCAGTGTAGGAGATCGCTCCCCACACCATGATGCCGGGTGTTGGCCCTGTGTGCCTCGGTCGTATGCAGTCCTGATTGTGGCGCTCACCTGCACGACGCCAAACACGCATACGACCATCATTGGCACCAAGGCAGAAGCGACTCTCATCGCTGAAGACGACACGTCTCCATTCGTCCCTCCATTCACGCCTGTCGCGACACCACTGGAGGCGGGCTGCACGATGTTGGGGCGTGAGCGGAAGACGGCCTAACGGTGTGCGGGACCGTAGCCCAGCTTCATGGAGACGGTTGCGAATGGTCCTCGCCGATACCCCAGGAGCAACAGTGTCCCTAATTTGCTGGGAAGTGGCGGTGCGGTCCCCTACGGCACTGCGTAGGATCCTACGGTCTTGGCGTGCATCCGTGCGTCGCTGCGGTCCGGTCCCAGGTCGACGGGCACGTGCACCTTCCGCCGACCACTGGCGACAACATCGATGTACTGTGGAGACCTCACGCCCCACGTGTTGAGCAATTCGGCGGTACGTCCACCCGGCCTCCGGCATGCCCACTATACGCCCTCGCTCAAAGTCCGTCAACTGCACATACGGTTCACGTCCACGCTGTCGGGGCATGCTACCAGTGTTAAAGACTGCGATGGAGCTCCGTATGCCACGGCAAACTGGCTGCCACTGACGGCGGCGGTGCACAAATGCTGCGCAGCTAGCGCCATTCGACGGCCAACACCGCGGTTCCTGGTGTGTCCGCTGTGCCGTGCGTGTGATCATTGCTTGTACAGCCCTCTCGCAGTGTCCGGAGCAAGTATGGTGGGTCTGACACGCCGGTGTCAGTGTGTTCTTTTTTCCATTTCCAGGAGTGTACATTAAACAAAAGCGAGTTCACATACCTTGCCTTACCTTCAAAAAAACTGGTATAGGCTGCGGGAAACAAGTCGTATCCTGGAAATATGTTTTAGAATCTTCTAAGTACTTAGAGTGACAGTTCTATCAAACAAACACAGTCGTAGGAGCTTCATTTTTGACACAAATATAAGTTCCTACATAACTTAATTTACACAATTATTGTTAATTTATACTCTAAAGCTGACAAATGCCACATCTTTTATTTAGTACGGTGGTATGCCTCTCCTCTGCCTGCCATATTTACTGATGAAGCCCAGCGCAGTCGTATAAGTGTTCACATTCTAGCGTAAGTTTTAATTATTTCTGGATGAACGTTGCCGCTAGGAATTCTGTTAACTAGCGTTATCTGAAGCATCAAAAACAACTGTATCAGTAAATGTAAATTTATCAGCACTTTTCTTCTATGGTAAAAGCTTTCCTGTACTCTCTAGGCTTCTTCCCTATGGAACCCACAGACTTTTAAAATGCTTCTTCTTTTATTTTGATGCACAGGGTGTGTCATCACTTGGACTACTACGAGGCAGACTGCACGATGCAAATTCATCGGTCTTAGGCATACCGTGGTAAATTTAGCAAGTTTAGCAAGAGTGTAACATAATCAGTTTCTTCGAAATGACGACAGCTTACGCCAGCGTTTGCAATGTTCACAGTGTATGTTCTGAACCACGTGATTTATCCTGTAACAGAAATTTTACGGATATCTTTTTGTACTCATGTGGATGACCTCACATTTTCCTTATAGCGAGACAATTGCCACTTTCTGCACCATGCAGATATCGCGTCTAAGTGTTTTTCCATATGGTTTTCATCTTATGATGACTTTATTAGAAGATAAATGACAGAATCATCTGCAAAAAATCTAAGAAGAATGCCCAGATTGTCTTAAAAATCGTTTATGGTGATTACGAAGGGGCCTATAAAACGTCCTTGGGGAATACCGGATATCACTTCTGTTATATTCGATGATTTTCTGTCGATTACTACGAACTGGGCCATTCTGACGGGAAATTACGTTTCTAGTCGCACAACTGAAGCAATACTGCATGGAAGGCAATTTGATTAGAAGTCTCTTGTGAGGGAAGGTTTCTGAAGCCATCTGTAAAAGTGGAAATATGAAATCAATATGAGATCTCCTGTCCATAACACTCTTTACTTTGTGTGAATATAGAGCTAGTTCTCTTTCACAAGAAGGACTTTACTAAATCCGAACTAGGTGTGTGTCAGTAGACAGTTACTTCTTAGTAATGTTAGAACATAATATATACTATGTAATCAAAAGTAGTCGGACACCCCTAAAAACATACGTTTTTCATATTAGGTCCATTGTGTTGCCACATATGCCAGGTACTCCACATCAGTGACCTCAGTAGTCATTAGACACCGTGAGAGAGCAGAATGGGCCGCATCGCAGGACTCTTGGACTTCGAACGTGGTCAGGTGATTGGGTGTCACTCATGTCATACCCGAGATTTACACACTCCTGAACATTCCTAGGTCCACTGTTTCCGATGTGATAGTAGACACATGAAGGGACACGTACAGCACAAATGCGCACAGGACGACCTCATCTGTTGACTGACAGAGACTGCCATCAGTTGAAGAGGCTCATAATGTGTAATAGGCAGACATCTATCCAGACCATCACACAGGAATTCCAAACTGCATCTGGATCCACTGCTAGTACTACGACAGTTGGGCGGGAGGTGAGAAAACTTGGGTTTCATGGTCAAGCGGCGGCTCATAAGCCACACATCACGCCGGTAAATGCCAAACGACGCCTCGCTTGGTGTAATGAGCGTTAACATTGGACGATTGAACAGTGGAAAAACGTTGTGTGGAGTGACCAATCACGGTACACAATGTGGTGATCCGATGGTAGGGTGTGGGTATGGTGAATGCTCGGTGAACACGTCTGCCAGCGTGTGTAGTGCCGACAGTAAAATTCGGAGACGGTGGTGTTACGATGTGGTCGTGTTTTCCATGGAGGGGCTTGCACCCCTTGTTGTTTTGCGTGGCACTACCATAGCACAGGCCTACATTGATGTTTTAAGCACCTTATTGCTTCCCGTTGTTGAAGAGCAATTCGGGGATGGCGATTGCATCTTTGAACACGATTGAGCACCTGTACTTAATGCACAACCTGTGGCGGAGTGGTTACATGACAATATCCCTGAAGTGGACTGGCCTGCACTGAGTCCTGACCTGAATCGTATACAACACCTTTGGGATGTTTTGGAACACCGACTTCGTGCCAGGTCTCACCGACCGACATCGATACGTCTTCTCAGTGCGTCACTCCGTGGAGAATGGGCTGCTATTCCCCAAGAAACCTTCCGGCACCTAATTGAACGTTTACCTGCGAGAGTGGAAGCTGTCATAAAAGCTAAGGGTGGGCCATCACCACACTGAATTCCAGTATTACCGATGGAGGTCGCCACGAACTTGTAAGTCAGGTGTCCGGATACTTAAGATCATTTAGTGTATGTTCCAAAATCCTACTGCAAATGGACGATAGTGGTTTGGTCTGTAATTCAGCGGATTACTCCTGTTTCCTTCCTAGAGTATTGGCGTAACCTGTGAAACTTTTCACTCTTTTGGAATGGATATTTCATCAGGTGTCTTTCATTCTATTCCAAACATGCGCAGACAGGGAAAGTACGAAGGATGAATTCAGTTCCTTTTGTGTTAGAATTGTTAGCATTTCGGCCAACAACAGGACAAAACATTCACTCACAAATGAAGCACTGAAAGAAAGTAATTAAGCGAAGACGATACCGCTTATGAAAACACACAGCGTCCAGCATATGAGTAGAGAGTTCCTCGGCACACGCGTAACAGCAGAAACGCGTTTGCGTCTGCGCACCACTGTCTGTTTGCCAAGAATTCGTTGTTCCAAGAGTGGTTCGATGCACGTCAGAGTGAAGATACCGGGTTTCGGGCCGTGGCCACATAGCGGGTTCTCCCCGACAACAGGACGGACGCCTCGCCTATTTGGGATTCTGGGAGCACTTGTGCGGTGCCCGTGAATACCGCGCTCCGCCACTAAACCCTAAGCTGTCTGTTGTGTTCGCGACTCTGTGCTCTGCCGACCACCTGGATGCCGAGCTGAGCTCACTGCCTATTGTGGAATTCCTCTCTCGTGTGCTCGCCGAAAATCCCGTCCACTGGCTGGTTCTGAATGGGTGACTAGAATTTAAGTGCAGAAGAATTTGGGGATCCTTCAGTACACAGATGAGATATAATAGGAGGGTGGACTAGGAATGGATAAATACGGGTCCTGAATGGTTATGAAGGGATCTTTATGACATTCTTCCTGCAAAATAGTGGCAAGTTCAGGTAACGACGGTAGAGGTGGACAGTGATCACGCAGAAGTGCCGGGTGGTTATGATTAAACTTTCTCTATTTAAAACGTTATAACACGGAAACTAATTACCGTACGGGAACCAAACTTGGTAGCATTAATGTCAAGGACACGGTGAAGAGAAATAATGTAGAATCAATTCAACTGAAAGGCTTTTCATGTGCTGCTACGGTACGTCGTACTATTACGCACCGGCACCGTTACTGCTACAACAGGGGCTCAATATGGCGCCCATCAGATGTCCAGAAGAATGTTAAAGCGTAGGATTGCACTCTGCACAAGAGAACGAAGCATGTCCGTAGATATGCTGGCTACCTCTCTTAATATCCTGCGCTTCAGATCAACAGATGTGTGAATGTTCCCCCGGTAAACCCTGTCCTTCAGGTAGCCCCAGAACCAGAAATCACAGGGCGTGAGATCAGCTGATCGTGCAGGTCAAGCATTTGGAAACTATCGGCTGATAATTTGATCGTTTCCGAATATGTTTCGGAGAAGCAGGTGAACTTCACGGGTGATGTGTAGTGCAGCCCCACTCGCGTGAAAACTGTTGAGTCCAATGCGTCTCTCTCCTGTAGGACGGGTATGACGTGCTAGCAAAACACATCGCAGTAACGCTGGCCATTCACACGGCACGTCTTTGGTCCGTGAGGGCCAACCTGTTCAAAAAAGAATGGGCCGTGAAGCCATACGATACGATGAGACATTTACCATACAGAGGAATTTCATGTACAGTGACTGGAGATAAAGTTCCCCACGCTCAGTAGTTATATGTTTTCGGCTCACCCGTCACAGAAAAATGAGCTTCGTCTGTCCATAGGATCGTCCGGGGCAGCCCTCGACAATTTCAGGTCCGCAGCTCGTGGTCGTGCGGTAGCGTTCTCGCTTCCCACGCCCGGGTTCCCGGGTTCGATTCCCGGCGGGGTCAGGGATTTTCTCTGCCTCGTGATGACTGGGTGTTGTGTGACGTCCTTAGGTTAGTTAGGTTTAAGTAGTTCTAAGTTCTAGGGGACTGATGACCATAGATGTTAAGTCCCATAGTGCTCAGAGCCATTTTTTTGACAATTTCAGTCCTTGTGAGAAACTGGAGAGCGAAGTCAACAGGTCATTGTGCAAGCTGATGTACGATATGGATCTTGTACGGATACCATTTGAGAATGGTTCAAAGCACCTTCCTTACAGTGGACCACGGGATGCTCAACTATCGAGACACAGCACGCGCTCTGCCTGACGATTGGGAATTATCCGCAGAAACTGCGGTTTCATCAACAACCTGTGGTGCAACCGGCCGTCGGCCTCTTTCCGGAGCGACGCCAAGTTCTCCAATTGATTCGAACTTCTTCGTCATGCTCCGCACTGCACGTGGGGAAAGATGACCCTTCCATAATCCTTTCAGCCGGCGTTACTCTCAAAATGCAGCTGCAATATTACTGTTGCTTCTGATAATAGAGCTTCACCAACAATAAACACCCTGCCCCTTATGTCCAAGCTCGTGTTGAAATTCAATGCGACTGATCAGGTGTGTGAGACTATGAATCACGATGATTCATCACGGCAGCTGGTGGCCATAGTTGGAACTGTACGGTGGCGCTGTGATGCATGGAAATCATGCACCCCATACTTTGGACATTAATGCTACCAAGTTTGGTGTTCGTACGATAATTAGTTTCGTGTTATAACATGTTAAATAGGGAAAGTTTAATTATAACCACCCGGTGGAAGACAAAGGCCCAATAATATTGAGATCTGGTTACTGTTGTTGCCAGGGAAGATGCGACAATTCATCCAGTTGCTCACATAATCACTCTTGAACGATGCGAGCTGTGTAAGTGGAGTCCTGTCGCCTTGGACCACAGCATCACAGTGGTGAACAAACATTGTGCCATGGGATGGTACTCGGCCAGGAGTTGGAAACAGTGTGTAACAAGACTCGTCCGACCAAACGACGTTCTTCTCTTACTTTATAGACCAGCTTTTATGGCCTTGGCACCATGTGTTCCTTTCATGGGCATTTGCATCACTGATGGATTGTTTTGGAATTCAAGCTCGCCTCTAGTTCCCTGTCCCTGAACTCCTTTCGTATCGGTTTAGTGTCTGCAGGGTTCGTGAGAGCGACGTTATGTTCTGCAGCGACTTTTGCTACTGTCGTCCTCTTATTTTCCGTCACAATCCTCTTCAGGGACCGTCCGTCCGTCACGAGCACCCAACACGTACTTCAGCTCGCGAATGATGTTTTCCCACATTCCCTGTACGCAGCGCAAATATTCGACATGGTGCTTCTTGAAGCATCAAACATTTCGGCTCCCTTGGTTACGGAACGCGCATCGTATGAGCACAAACAATTTGCCCATGTTCCAATTCACTTACACTCCTGGAAATTGAAATAAGAACACCGTGAATTCATTGTCCCAGGAAGGGGAAACTTTATTGACACATTCCTGGGGTCAGATACATCACATGATCACACTGACAGAACCACAGGCACATAGACACAGGCAACAGAGCATGCACAATGTCGGCACTAGTACAGTGTATATCCACCTTTCGCAGCAATGCAGGCTGCTATTCTCCCATGGAGACGATCGTAGAGATGCTGGATGTAGTCCTGTGGAACGGCTTGCCATGCCATTTCCACCTGGCGCCTCAGTTGGACCAGCGTTCGTGCTGGACGTGCAGACCGCGTGAGACGACGCTTCATCCAGTCCCAAACATGCTCAATGGGGGACCGATCCGGAGATCTTGCTGGCCAGGGTAGTTGACTTACACCTTCTAGAGCACGTTGGGTGGCACGGGATACATGCGGACGTGCATTGTCCTGTTGGAACAGCAAGTTCCTTTGCCGGTCTAGGAATGGTAGAACGATGGGTTCGATGACGGTTTGGATGTACCGTGCACTATTCAGTGTCCCCTCGACGATCACCAGTGGTGTACGGCCAGTGTAGGAGATCGCTCCCCACACCATGATGCCGGGTGTTGGCCCTGTGTGCCTCGGTCGTATGCAGTCCTGATTGTGGCGCTCACCTGCACGACGTCAAACACGCATACGACCATCATTGGCACCAAGGCAGAAGCGACTCTCATCGCTGAAGACGACACGTCTCCATTCGTCCCTCCATTCACGCCTGTCGCGACACCACTGGAGGCGGGCTGCACGATGTTGGGGCGTGAGCGGAAGACAGCCTAACGGTGTGCGGGACCGTAGCCCAGCTTCATGGAGACGGTTGCGAATGGTCCTCGCCGATACCCCAGGAGCAACAGTGTCCCTAATTTGCTGGGAAGTGGCGGTGCGGTCCCCTACAGCACTGCGTAGGATCCTACGGTCTTGGCGTGCATCCGTGCGTCGCTGCGGTCCGGTGCCAGGTCGACGGGCACGTGCACCTTCCGCCGACCACTGGCGACAACATCGATGTACTGTGGAGACCTCACGCCCCACGTGTTGAGCAATTCGGCGGTACGTCCACCCGGCCTCCCGCATACCCACTATACGCCCTCGCTCAAAGTCCGTCAACTGCACATACGGTTCACGTCCACGCTGTCGCGGCATGCTACCAGTGTTAAAGACTGCGATGGAGCTCCGTATGCCACGGCAAACTGGCTGACACTGACGGCGGCGGTGCACAAATGCTGCGCAGCTAGCGCCATTCGACGGCCAACACCGCGGTTCCTGGTGTGTCCGCTGTGCCGTGCGTGTGATCATTGCTTGTACAGCCCTCTCGCAGTGTCCGGAGCAAGTATGGTGGGTCTGACACACCGGTGTCAATGTGTTCTTTTTTCCATTTCCAGGAGTGTATTTCCGACATAATGTACTCACAACAAAAAAGGACCCCGTTCTGACCGCTGCTGATATTTGCAGCGCTTTGAAGACATTTCAGAGCTGTCGTTCCATGTCAAATAAACAACACAACCTGAAGGCTTGACTAGCATCTGCATTTATGTTCAAGCATGCATTTTCCGCGGTGTTACCCCCACCCTATTTTTCCCGAAAAGCAGTATCGAAGGGGTGTTGCGTGTGTATAGATCATCTGTCACCGTCAGTTAACTCACGTCTCAGTGTTGGAAATAACACACGTTATAGTTTTAATGGCTTCTAAAGATGAACTTTACGCCGTTATCTTTCCTCCATTCATTGCTAATTTATGTATCCCAGTTTGAGTAATTTCGTACGATATATGACTGTTATCGTCGCTGAAGATATGTTGGAAGAACAATATCTATATTAAGGTGCTTAAAGTGTTATTTCTATTTGAAAACAGTTACTTAATTTGAAACACGAAGCTTTTGCAACCGGATGCTGTTGTATGAGAGGTCTACTACAGCAAAGTTACCTACAAGTTATCTCAAAAATTTTTGTTTTAGTGTTATTTAAAACATTTCAAGAGTTTCATTGGGTTTTATGTGTAAATATTATGGAGTATCAGTACGCGCTACACTCATTGGCCAGAACATGGTGACCACGTCCCACCACGTGACTGAATGCCTTCTTGGGCCTTTCGGATGAGCTAAGGAGGCAGTGTCGGGTGGGGACTCATTCTAACGACGAGAGGGACGGTAAATAGGGAAATCCTCTGATATAAGAGAGCCAACGGCCATGTGCAGTGGTGGCACCTGTTCCCGTCAGATCACCGATGTTAAGCGCTGTCGAGCTGGGCATGCACTTGAATGGGTTATCATGCGGTCAGCCGAGCGCTGTTGGCAAGCGGGGTGCACTCAGCCCTTGTGAGGCAAACTGAAGAGCTACTTGATTGAGAAGTAGCTGCTCCGGTCTCGTAAACTGACATACGGGTGGGAGAGCGGTGTGGTGACCACATGCCCCTCCATATCCACATCCAAACACGCCTCTGGGTGAGGATGACACGGCGGCCGGTCGGTACATCTACATCTACATGGATACTCTGCAAATCACATTCATGTGACTGGCAGAGGGTTCATCGAACCACCTTTACAATTCTCTATTATTCCAATCTCGTATAGTGTGCGGAGACGATGAACACCTATATCTTTCCTTACCAGCTCTGATTTCCCTTATTTTACCGTGGTGATCGTTCCTCCCTATGTAGGTCGGTGTCAACAAAATATTTTCGCATTAGGAGGAGAAAGTTGGTGATTGGAATTTCGTGAGAAGATTCCGTCGCAACGAGAAACACATTTCTTTTAATGATTTCCAGCCCAAATCCTGTATCATTTCTGTGACACTCTATCCCATATTTCGCGATAATACAAAACGGGCTGCCTTTCTTTGAACTTTTTCGATGTACTCCGTCAGTCCTATCTGGTGAGGATCCCACACCGCGCAGCAGTATTCTAAAAGAGGAGAGACAAGCGTAGTTTAGGCAGTCTCCTTAGTAGGTCTGTTACATTTTCTAAGTGTTCTCCCAATAAAACGCAGCCTTTGGTTAGCCTTCCCACAACATTTCCTAAGGGTTATTTCCTATTTCAGTTGTTCGTAATTGTAATACCTATGCATTTAGTTGAATTTACGTCTTTTAGATTAGACTGATTTATCGTGAACCGAAGTTTAACGAGTTCCTTTTAGCACCCATGTGGATGACCTTACACTTTTCGTTATTTAGGGTCAACTGCCACTTTTCGCACCATTCATTTATCTTTTCTAAATCGTTTTGCAGTTTTTTTTATCTTCTGGTGACTTTATTAGTTGATAAACGACATCGCCATGTGCAAACAACCGAAGACGGCTGCTCAGATTGTCTCCAAAATCGTTTATATATAAGAAACAGCAAAGGCCCTATAACACTACCTTGGGGAACACCAGAAATCACTTCTGTTTTACCCGATGACTTTCCGTCAATTAGTACGAACTGTGACCTGTCTGACAGGAAATCACAGATCCAGTCACATAACCAGACGATATTCCATAAGCACGCAATTTCACTACGAGCCGCTTGTGTGGTACAGTGTCAAAACCGTTGGGCCTTTCGAGGCCTGTTGGGAGTGAGTTCAGTCTTTAGTTTAATTCTGTTGTAAGAGACTTAGAAAAGGGCAGATTGTTATGGCCCGGAGCCTGGGAACGAACGTCTCGGAAAGGACGAAACTGTTCGGATGTTCTCTTGCTGCTGTCGTAAGCATCTATGGAACGTGGTTGAGTGATGGTGAAACCACGAGCAGGCGACAAGGTGTTGGTTGTCCTCACCTTATTACAGAGCGTGAAGGTCGGAGGCCTGACCTTCCGTAGTGCAGGATAGAAGGCTATATGTGGCAAGTCTGACCGCAAAGAACAACGCTGGTCCAGGCTCATCATTCAGTGCACGTAGCTGAACGTCGGGCTCCGCAGCATACATCTATATGTTCCCACGTTGAGCCAATAATATCGTGAATTACGATTGCAGCCTGGTCGGGCGAGTCACGTTTCTTGTTTCGAAAGGTGGGTAGTCGTGTCCGGAACATCATTATCCAGGCTAACGCCTGCGCTAATCATGAACCGTACATGAATGCAGGATGTTGGGGCGCCATATTATGCTATGAGAGACATTTACATGGGAAACAGGTGTGGGCCAAGTTAACATTATTGCAGCCCACCTTCATCCGTTCATAATTGACGTCTTCCCTGGCGGCGACCCCATCTTCCAGCAAGACGAATGTGCTTGTCAAAAGGCCATACAGTACAATCTTTGATAGTAATCTAGATCTGAATGTCATTGATGGGTGGAATTCTCTCTCCCACTGATGTCTTGACGTCTTGGCCATCAAATTCACTACATGTGATTCCGATGGAATGCATGTGGGACACTTTCTGGAGCCAGCTCCGTGCCCACGAAAGACCAGCATTTTACTGGACTTGTGTGACACGTGTGTAGATATACAGTGCCTCATACCTTTGGAAACCCGCGAAGAATTTATTGCGGCCACATGTTGTAAGCATTGCTTCATGCAGTGGAGAATGACAAAACAGAGGCACGCCGGCGACCGAGGCGTTGCGAAGTAAGCACGCACAGATAGCCTTGCTGACAGCAGCAGTCTACTAACAGGCTGACGCAAGGATGCACACAGACCGAGCGCCGAGCGAAGCCTGGGGAGTGCTGAGTAGTGGGAAGTGAGGCCAGCACGCTAGGTTATGCTGCAATATACTACAGGTATAAAACAAAAAGCTACCACCAAGGGTACAAAACGTCCCCCTGCCGGATATAAATAGTGGAGTGCAGGCAGCAACAGAGAGAAGCCACTAGGAAGCAGTTCGGATCTGAGGAGGAACGTGGTCTGAATGTTCAATCTTCGTAGGTGATGATTCCGGAAGTCTGTTCCAGCTAGCAGGAGTCATCCGTTCGCCGCCAGATGTCAACTTCAGCTCTGGAGGTCGGCCTGAGTTTGGTCGGCACCTTGGCTGACTTACTACAGCGAGAACTTCCAGCAGGACCGGCTGCAGCGCGGTCTTGGTTACAGGCACCGCCGGGGACTGACACCCGGACATCATGGTAACCCGGTCCCATGGTGCATGGTCCATCCATGACGGGACCTCGCAGACACCGCAACTGACGGCTTCGCAGCCGCCGGGGCAGCAGGTGTCGGCAGCTGACCTCACAGCGATGTGGCTCCGTGGGCGTGCCCGTACTGGGGCGCCAGGTGGCGACGAGTTCATCTCAACCACAGGGCATCCTGGCTTCAGCGGAGCACTGGTGGCCTCAGGATCCTGAGTGCGATCAGCAGCGCGCATTGCGCGCATTGTCAGAGAATCTACACAGCAGCAGCCAGGTGGAGGGATCCGCAGGGCTGGCTGGGCAGCGACGATGAGGGATAAATTGTAAGGAGAAGGAGTTGTTAGCGGTAATATACGGGATTTCGTACTTCGATGTTATCTGTACTGTAGAAAGTTTCAGGTTGTGATGGGTCATTCAGCTCTGAAATAGTTATTAGGTCTGAGAGACCCAACGAGTAGGCTAGTGAGATGGGCGCTGAAACTTAGTGAGTTCGATTATGAGGTAATACACAAGCCAGGTGTGAAACATGCCAATGCTGACGCATTGAGCAGGAAAGTGGCAGTATTACAAGTAACAGGGGTGACTGAAGATGTGTGGAAAGGGGCACAAGCCGTGGATAGTGATTGCCAGTTGTTCAGGAAGCAACCGCAGTTCCTGGTACAGGACGGGTTACTTTGCAGGTCGACAAAATGCGGCCCGCGCGTCGTCGTACCAGCAGCGTTAAGATCTGAAGTTTTGCATCAGGCACATGACCTTTTTCTTTCAGGACATGGTGGCAGAAGAGTTATGGATAGGCGGATAGTGGAGAAGTTTTGGTGGAGGACATGACGTCAAGACGTGGACGAGTACGTCAGGAATTGTGTGCCATGCACACAGCGTGCGGACTTGAGTCATCAAAAGAGTCAGCTTCAAAGGTTACCAGAGGCAGACAGACCTTTCCAACAAATCGGAATTGATGTATTAGGCCCATTTAATAGGAGTGCAGCAGGGAATAAGTAAGTGTTAACACTGATTGACCACTTTTCTAGGTATTTAGTCATGGTCGCATTACCCGATCAGAAAGCAAGTACGGTGGCACAAGCTTTAGTTAATAATTGGTTACTCAGGTATCGGATACCTCAGTCCTTAATCTCGGATCAAGGTACTAATTTCATGTCTGATCTGATGAAGCAACTGTGTAAGTTACTGAAGGTAAAGAAATACAGACTAGTCCATTCCATCCGCAAATGGATGAACGGAGAGAGTGCATCTAACAATCGCTAAGATGTTGAGTCACTATGTAAATAGTCAACATACTGATGGGGCTGTGTACTTGCAATTCGTAACCAGTGCATATAATAGTAAGGTACATACGTCGACAGGATTGTCGCCGTATGAAGTGGTGTATGGGCGGAAGATGCTGGGCTGGGAGTGGAGGGCGAGCATGTAGGGCACTTTGCGAAAACCATTAAGGAAGTATGGCAGAGGGTTAGACGAGCTAACACGAAACCGTTGGAACGACAAGAATGGATGGGAGGTACAACGAGGAAGTTGCCACAGTACAGAGTAGGCCAATGGGTGCTGCTAGCTAATCCGTATGTTCCAAAAGGGAGAACCAAGAAGTTCACGAACAAGTTCCAGGAGCCGTAACAGGTAGTGGAAATGACATCACCTGTCAGTGTAAAATTACAATTGCCTACCAAGACAATGGTGGTTCACGTTAGTGGAGTTAAGCCATTCCAGGGGTAGTAGATCCATGTATATGTACTTCTCCTTCTGGCAGAAAGCGAAAAGAAGCGCCAGAAGCAGACAGTAAATCAGGTATTAAGTATAAGTTGTGTTCAAGGGATGTGTAGTTAGCAGTAATTATCATGTGTGTATTATTTTTGTGCACGGACTAGGGTTATTTTATTGGTATTAAGGGGTAGTGATGGGAGTTTTTCCTTCTCTCTCCATTCTGTAGGTGACGCAGGATGGGGTACAAGTGGATAGTATGGTGCGTAGTCCTCTGGCAGCTGACACAAGCTGGCCAGGTACAGGATATGCCGTTGTGAAGTGGGGTGTTTTTCGGGATACAACCGGATGTGGTCCTCACGAGTTATGGGTGGACGCTTCGGCAGGCACTCAGCATCCTGCAGGTAAGGAACGAGATGCGGCAGCTACTGGAGGAGGTATCGAGTGTGGAAAGAGTTCCATCTAAGAACGGAATATTATGGGATGTGCAAGTAGAGTATGAGGCTTTGGATAGGTCATGTTAGGAAATAAGGGAACAACTGCGCCAAGCCGTGAGCATGATTCCAGGGAGGAGAAAGAGAGTAAAGAGGTGTTGGTTGAATGCAGGTGGGAAGTTGCTGAAAACAATTTTTGGAGCAGTGGATAGAGACATATTGAGGGTTTGAACAATTCTTTAACAGTTATTCGCGACAGGGAGGAAAGCATAGAAATTACGGGACAGTGGTTTGCTAATCAGCGGGACAAATTGTGAAATAGTAGGGAATCGTGTCAGCTTACCAGCGGCAGTAACAGGAGTCACCAAGGTTACAGATACTCATCTGACGTTGCACTGGCCAGATGCATCATTCAGCATCGCTCCAGGAGAAAATTTGACGTATATTAACAACACCTTGGATGCTACACTACTGCAAACGATAGATAAACTAGTAGATTTTGAGGAAGGTCAGATTTCAATGCAGCAATTATTAAGGCATGTGGAGGAGTACGATACCAGGCGGAAATGTAGCATAGTGACCATTGGTATTTCAACCAGTACTGTTACCGTGTTGATTGTGTTTATCGGTGTGGTATATGTCTTGTTTAAATGGAGGATTCAGCATGTTAATGCAAGACCGCTCCATGAGATTCCTGTAGAATGGATTACCAGTAGGGCATGAGTCAGGGCAACCTGGATGTATATAGGGAAGAAGTAGAATATAGGATAGAACTAGAGGTAACGTATAGGGTAAATTCGGGGACGAATTTAATTTTTAGGAGGAGGCAGTATTGCGGCCACATGTAGGAAGTGTTGCTTCATGCAGTGGAGAATGGCAAAACAGAGGCACGCCAGCGACCGAGGCGTTGCGAAGTAGGCAGGCACAGATAGCCTTGCGGACAGCAGCAGTCTACCAACAGGCTGACGCAAGGACGCACACAGACCAAGCGCCGAGTGAATTCTGGAGAGTACTGAGTAAGAGAAAGTGAGGCCAGCAAGCTAAGTTATGCTGCAGTATACTGCGGGAGTAATAACAAAAATCTACTACCGAAGGTAAAAAACGTCCTCCTGCTGGATATAAATAGTGGAATGCAGGCAGCAACAGAGAGAAGCCATTAGGAAGCAGTTCGGACCTGAGGACAGACGTGGTCCGTGTACGAATGTCCAATCTTCATAGGTGACGATTCCGGAAGTCTGTTCCAGGTTGCAGGAGTCATCGTTCGCCGCCAGATGTCAACTTCAGCTCTGGAGGTCAACCCGAGTTCAGTTGGCATCATGGTTGACTAACTACAGCGAGAACTTCCAGCAGGACCAGCCGCAGTGAAGTCTTGGTCACAGGCGCCGCTGGGGACTGACACCCGGACTTCATGGCAACCCGGCCCCACGGTGCGTGGTCCGTCCATGACGGGACCTCGCGGACTTCGCGACTGACGGCTTCCCAGCCGCCGGTGCCCGTACAGCGACGATGAGGGAGAAATTGTAAAGAAAGTTCAATGTAAAACTCCACGTCGTCTCAGTCTTTGGCGCAGCCACTGTGTCTGCTGCTAACAAGTGGTGCAGTAGTGGTAACAAATTTGTCGAATGCATACCACGTAGAAAAGCTGCTGCATTTCGTTCTGAAACAGCAACTATCAAGCAGCTGGTCATACTACTTTGACTCATCAGCGCATATTTAGATGGATATCTGAGGGACATTAGTTGTACTGAATTGAATATTGTTTTTCCACCACTAACATGTTCTAAAATTTAGTATTGTTGGTTCAGGGGAATGATTTTCAGAAATGCTATGTATTTCCGTACCAACAAAAATTATGATTTGGAAAGAGGCTCTCACATTAAAAGAACTGAGGATGTGGCAAAATTCAGTTTGAAACCACATAAAAATCTTATATCTCTCCTTTTTTTGTCATGAAAGTGACACTGTACAATTTTTGTGCTCATATTAAGATTTGCAGTAATAAGTAAAATATTATTACTTACAATTTCAGGAGCTTTGATAAGAGCCTTCCGCAAAGTCTGTTTCTGTTTTTAGTAATGGAATGCAAAGCCTTCGAAAATAACAGTACAGTTAAGACTGCAGTCACAATAACAATCAAGTACTAGTTTTCTGAAGTAATATGCTCTGTGATTAACAGTTACAAGAGTTAACAGAGTTGTCTTTCTACTGTACCATTCCATTTTTTGGACTGTGTGAGCGACTTGTGATCGTGTGTTTTTGCATGATGTGCTGTAAAGCTATTTCATTTTTTGACTCTGATAGTTAGGGCGCAAAGACTTTTTTTTAAGAGCTCCAATGTGTTGTTTTAGCAATTTCCGAGCCTTGGATCCAAAAATATAGGAGGAGGAAGTTAATGAGTCTGGTCTCTTTGTTCAAATCACCAGCCAGTATTTTACAGAAGAGCAGCTGTCAACTTGGTGGACAAGCTTAATTTCTGGGAGCATAGATTTATTTACTAGGCAAGACAATTAAAATTACCTTGCTAGCTGTGACATATGTTTCTGTTGATAATTTTCTTGTCAAGGTATCTAAATACGGGAAAAAGTCTCCAATTCTTAAAACTTTTTGTCTCAAAAGCAATCAGTTCACACGATACTGGAAATACTTAATCTTCTTTTTGTTAATTTTATCTGACAGGGTGTGTGATGAACAGTGAATACTTACTTCCAATTCTGAGCAAAGATATATAGAAAATATAATGAGAAATTATAACGTTGTATCAACATCGACACCATTTCTACAGAAATTAATATTTCTGAAATATCAGTATACCTTTGCCGTGTTTTTGTGCAATGATTTATGGAAATGGTGTACCTATTACAGAGTAATTAAGACTTCTTCTACTTGACTAATTTTTTGCATTCTTCTTCAATGTGTATTTTGTTGCAGTGTAGCAAGAAAAGCATAGTTTATGTGCCGTGATTAGTTTTCTGCCAGTAGCTCGTGGTCTTGTGGTTAGCGTTACAGATTCTCGATAACGTAGCCATCGGTTCGACTTCCGGCTGCTCGTGGATATTCTCCGTTCAGAACTGGGCGTGTTTGTTGCCCTCATCGTCATTTCTGTACCATCGACTCGCAAGTCACCGAAGTGGCATAAACTAAAAAGACTTTCACCAGGAGGCCGAACATCCCAGATGGGGTTTCCTGGCCAGTAATGTCATATAAGATTTTTAAAAACTATCTTCGAATTTCTTGAGATGCAAAATTTCTTGAGGCACCACGTAGGGTAACTTGCTGCAGTGGTGGACGCATAAGTCTTTTAGCACTTTTATCACAATCGTATGAACGAATTGGAGTAAAATTGTTTCGTGGCGAAAATGTACGACATTAATATTAAAAAATCAGATAGACCCCAAAGAATTCACGCCGAATATATTCGCAGGATTTTCAAGAATCAACATGAAAATACACATTGCAGTTGTTCATTATAACAGTAATAATTCTACTTTCATAAATATTACGTTCAAGAACCAAAAATAAATTTATGCTGGGGTCATATTGGTAATGGTGGTACTCAATGAAAAACCCATGAATAAATTGTAATGTGTTGTACATATCAAACTGAGCAAAATATCATTGGATGCAAATGACTCAGAGGATGTCATATTTTGGGAAAAAAATAGCTTTGAAAAAAAGGGAGATACGATTTTCCAATCTGCGTATGGGGTTATAATGACGTCAGTAGTACTATGAAGAGTACAAAAACAGCTGATGCATGAAACGACAACAATGGGTACAAAAACAATCGCGAAATTATGCCCTTATCGTTACAAACGTTCCGTAAAACAGATGTTCAACGTACCATTGAAGATTCTATTTTTATAACTGTTACATTCAAGAAACAACAAAAAATTTAAGTTGAGGCCATATTGCCGCTATGGTCGCAGGTCTGAATCCTGCCTCGGGCATGGATGTGTGTGATGTCCTTAGGTTCGTTAGGTTTAATTAGTTCTAAGTTCTAGGCGACTGATGACCTCAGAAGTTAAGTCGCATAGTGCTCAGAGCCATTTGAACCATTTTGAGGCCATATTGAGCCCAGTGGTACTCAGTGGCAAAAGCATGAATAACTTTTAATTTGTTGTAAATATTAAAATGAATGAAACATTATTGGATACAATTGTCTCAGAGGGAGAAAGTCATATGTTTTGAAATAGTGTTGAAAACGAGTGATATATGTAGTCTCTGGTGATCCATCATAGACGGGGGAAATCAGCTGGTCAAGTAATTACAAATGAAATTCGGTAACACATTTGCAATTGAGATGTTGTTCTATTTTATTCTGACTACCAGTTTCGCCATTCCACTATGCCATCCTTAGGCCCCATATGAATCTCTCAAAAATAAACGACATTGTCATACAGTGCCATATATTCCTGGATGTCATGAATTCAAAACTGTATCCCAAGTGCTTCATTCGAAGATTTGAAGTCTTCAGATGAAGCACTCGTACTTGTTTGAAATACTTTTTGTAAGGTTATGTAGTAAATTTTAACCATTCTTCACTAATGCAGTTACTTACACAATAAAACTGCTAAATCACTTATTCGCTCATTACACTACGATCATAGTACGAGTCATAAAATGCAGTAATTATATGGAAGAGCAGGTGGCGCTAATGTGTTCCTATGTCTGCTATTAAGAGTAAATTTACTGTAGCAGGTAAAAATGAATAAGAATGATATAGGGAACACCTGGCTCAAACCAAAATGACTTGCCGAGGCGCAAACTTTGAAAACGCCATATGTCAGTTTTACCAATTGTAAAATAACAACCTTTACCTTAGACTAGTCAGAAATTAATAAATAACAATAATACCACAGTAAATTTGTGCATCGTGTCGTAACTGTTTTACAATTTCATACGTCAGATATTTTCAGTTTCATGGAATCCGAGCAAATTACTAAAAATAAAAATAAGCACATAATGAAATATATGTTGGAATTTTACTTATAATAAATTTTTAAGTGCCTAATAAAAGGGAGAGGGGTGGAGATAGATGAAGAGTAAGGGAAAAAGTACAGGAAACAGGATCAAATTGGCATACATATAAAATACATTTTCTTACACTGCCTGTAGTCCTATGACTACAATGTTACTTTTTATATTACAAAAACAACACATCTTGTCATGATAAAAATCTAGACTTTGGAAGCATTGTAAAGAATTATAGCAATGTTAAGAGGAGCTTTCAGCTTATGCCACAGAGCGGTTGATGACCAATGCAAGAGTATGACACGATGCACATAGCGAAATAACTATGCTATATTTGTCCCACGTAAAATGCAAAAAACAGGGTGGGAGGACGCATGATATTAACTTATAATATGAACGATAATGTCTACTATAAAATATAATCTTTAATAATGACATAATTCGAAAGGCGAAAAGGATATTTGAACAATAAAATTGTGAAGTAGGCACCTCAAAGTGCCTAAGTGAATCTAATGGCCGCTTTGTGGCACAATGCTTTTACGCGAATTGTAACAAAATTAACGGCTATAGTAGAGCCACCAAACGTTTAAGTGAAAACATCTTTGAGATGTTCATCTGCACTGCATAACAGCACAATGGAAAACAAATGTACACACAAAGCCACACGGTATCTGGGGAAACACAAGATGTACCGTGTTTATAAATAAGTCTAGATTTTTCGTATCATAGAAGCGAATGTCTGTACAGTTATTTCGATATAACAATTTATACTTGACAGCTCCACGATTTCCCCATGAATTACAATAATTCTTACATTAAGCTTACTATTTCTGTTCACTGTTGCCTCATACGCAATTGGTAAAATGTAACCGGACACAAAGAATAATTATAATCTTCTCGTAAGCATTGCACGTATAGGCGTTGCGCGAGAAATGCATGCTTGCATATAAATGCAGATGTTAGTGAATCCCGCAGGTTGTGCTGTTGTTATTGACCACGAACAGCACCTGCGCAATGTTCTCAGTACGTTTCAAGCGTCAGTCGTGCTCAGAACTGCGTTCTGTGTGGTTGTGAGTGCATTATACTCGAGCTAAGTGAAGTCGAACATGGGAAAATTGTCGGTACTCGTACACTTTGTGATCAAAAGTATCCGGCCACCTGGCTGAAAATGACTTACAAGTTCGTGGCGCCCTCCATTGGTAATGCTGGAATTCAATACGGTGTTGGCCCACCCTTAGCCTTAATGACAAATTCCACTCTCGCAGGCATACGTTCAAACAGGTGCTAGAATGTTTCTCGGGGAATAGCAACCCACTCTTCACGGAGTTCTGCACTGAGGAGAGGTATCGACGTCGGTTGGTGAGGCCTGGCACGAAGTCAGCATTCCAAAACATCCCAAAGGTGTTCTATACGATTCATGTAAGGAACGTATGCAGGCCAGTCGATTATAGGGATGTTATTGTCGTGTAACCACTCCGCCACAGGTCGTGCATTATGAAAAAGTGCTCGAACGTGTTGAAAGATGTAATCACCATCCCCGAATTGCTATTCAACTGTGGGAAGCAAGAAGGTGGTTAAAACATCAAAGTAAGCCTGTGCTGTGATAGTGCCACGCAAAACAACAAGGGTGTGCAAGCCCCCTGCATGAAAATCACCACCACACCGTAACAGGACCACCTCCGAATTTTATTGTTGGCACTACACACTGCGGCAAATGACGTTTGCCTGGCATCCGCAATATCAGCACCCTGCCATCAGATCGCCACATTGTGTACCGTGATTATTCACTACACACAAACGATTAATCCTTACACCAAGCTTGGCGTCTTTTGGCATTTACCAGCGTGATGTGTGGCTTACAAGCACCCGCTCGACTATGAAATAAAAGTTTTCTCACCTCCCACCTACCTGTCATAGTATTTGCAGTGGCTGCTGATGCAGTTTGGAATTCTTGTGTGATGGTCTGAATAGATGTGTGCCTATTACGCATTGCAACCCTCTTCAACTGTCGACGGTCTTTGTCGGTCAACAGACGAGGTCGTCCTGTACGCTTTTGTGCTGTACGTGCCCCTTCACGTCTCCACTTCACAATCACATCGAAAACAGTGGACCTAGCGATGTTTAGGAGTGTGGAAATCCCGCGTACAGACGTATGACACAAGTGACTCCCAGACCACGTTCGAAATCCGTGAGTTCTGCGGAGTGCCCAATTCTGCTCTCTCACGATGTCTAATGATTACTGAGGTCGCTGATATAGAGTACGTGACAGCAAGTGGCAGCACAATGCACCTAATATGAAATACGTATGTTTTTGGGGGTGTCCGGATACTTTTGATCACATAGTGTAAGGTGTGTGCTTCTGTAACCAGAGAAATCTCTTGGTGTTTCAAGAGGCACCTTATCGAAGACTTATACCACATACGAAGAAAGTGGAAAAAAATTCATTTGCTAAGTCAGAACGCGGACGAAATTATGCGTTGAGTGATCATGACAATCGACCATTCCACAGAATAGTGAAGAAAAATAAAAGAAAGACAGCTATGAAAGTCAGTGCAGAACCGAATGTAGCTCTTGCAAATCCTGTCAGTACCAAAACAACGTACAGGGAGCTCCAGAAGCAGGACACCTCAATGCAAGCTGGAATTCCAAAACCATCCACTAGTAATGCAAATACCTGTGACAGAAAAACTTGGCGCCGAAGCCGTAAAACCTAGAGCAACATAAGGACGTCATTTGGTCGGATGAGTTTCGTTTGAAACTGTTTCAGACTTATGACCGAGTCTACGTTGCAAAAGTGAAAAGTGGCGGGGGTTCGGTGAGAATGGGCAGCCATATCGTGATATTCTCTGAGGCCCATGGTTAATCTGCAAGATCGCTTTACTACCAAGGATTATGTGACCATTTTGGTTGACCATGTCCAGCCCATGGTGCAAAGTTTTTTCCCCAAATGTGATGCTGGGATACAAGACGACAGGGCCCTGTTAGCTCAGTTCACATCGTCCAGGACTTGTTTTGTGAGCTCTACGATAAACTGTCGCATCTTCCCTCGCCCCCACAGTCACCAGGTCTCAATATTGTTGAGCACTGGTGGTCTGTTTTGGAGAGACGTGTGCGTGCGCGCTGTCCAAATCCATCATCGTTACCTGGACTTAACGGGGAGAATGTACAAGATTCCCTTGAAAACCATTCCGAGATGATTGTCATGCTTTCCTATACCATATTAGGCAACGTAGTGTGTTGTGTTGGTAGTGGTCCCATATTTTTTGGCCACCTTCTCCGTACATGGTAATTTTCCTTTGCATATACAAACCCATTTTTGTTAAACTGCAAGGAGTTTCTTTGAACAGTCCATTGAGCCTTATGTTGTTTAGACCTGGTACTGTGTTGCTTTGTCTTCGCTAGCTTCTTCTGTATCTTTTGGCCAAATCCAATTGTCAAAAAGGCGTAATTTTCCAAATTTTCTCTTGAACGCATAACTGAAAATAAATATATGATAGTTTCCTACGATATTTCCACATTTTGGCTGTGTTACTTCATATACGAGTGCAACGTAGCAAATTATTACGAGATAACATTCGTTGCAGTGAGACACGCAACCGTGTAGCACGGTGGCTGCAGGATTTTGTCTTCGCTCTACTGAAAAGAAAAAAAAAAAAAAAAGGTTCAAATGGCTCTGAGCACTATGGGACTTAACATCTGAGGTCATCAGTCCCCTAGAACTTTGAACTACTTAAACCTAACTAAACTAAGGACATCAAACACATCCATGCCCGAAGCAGGATTTGAACTTACGACCGTAGTGGTCGCGCGGTTCCAGACTGAAGGGCCTACAACCACTCGGCCACTTCGGCCGGCCGCTCGGACTCACAGCGCAGCTGAAGCTATTAGCCGTGTGAATGGTCTCAAGTAACATCTGGTCGGTACGCAAATTCATACCCCCTACGAATCTAAATAAACCATAGTAATTATCATCCGATTTTGTTCAGACCTGATACACAATCTTTTGTTATTACGGAAGGGATCCTGTCAAAATTTCAGATTTTTGTGTATTATAGTTATGGAGAGTGAGAAAATTACTTAAATGCCTAAAACTGACACTTATATTTTAAAACTTACTTAGAAACAAGACCAAATTGTCTTTTATTAGCACCTGAAGTCATAACAAAGCTTACAGTATATAAAATCACTTAACTGAAATTTTCTTTTCAAAACTTTAATTGCTCTTCGTTACGTAGTATAAAAATCATTCAAAATTGTTATTTGTTTATTATTTTGTTGTGTGAATAGATAGGAATGAATGAGAGAGTGTATGCGGGACATACATTAGAACTTAATGTCATTTTATGTAAAACCTTATAAAACTGAACTGTAGGAATATCGTGTTGCAACCACGATGCTGAAGACGTATGTCGATGTGTGGTTGCTTTTGTAAGAGAGCAGCCAGAATAAAAGTGTGAAACGGAAAAAGTTCCTATATTAATTTAAAGAATATTTTGCATTTCGTTCTATTTTATTAAGCAATATAGTAGGAATTGAAATTGTAATGACGTAAATGACTATCTGATTAGTGGTTGGCTAAGGCAAGTTTTGCTGCGAGAATGATCTGGAAGGATAATTCTGATTGGTCATTCAGATCAATAGCCAATCAGAATTAAGCGGTTCCCGCGTGCAGATAGTTAGACAGGCAGAGAGGAGAGGAGCATCGAGAGAGTCGCTCGCTAACCTGCTTCCAGGTAACACCACGCTAGATGTCTCCATGAAAATAGTATGTAAAATGAAGAACTAATGACTTCATTGTGTTTAGAAAGTGTCGTGACTAAAGCGGTTTAAGTCACGAACATTTTGAAGAAAGTTTGATGTCTCTGAATTAATTGATTGAAGTTTATGAGCGTGTGATATTTCGGTTGTAATGACAATTCGGTGTGGCATATTCCGTGTTCTTTATGGAATACTTTGGGGAGCACTTCTGACATAGAAGACCACTGAAACGCCCGAATGTTCAACTCACTAATAGTGGTGGGTCAGTGATTGTTAGATCGCACATTTAATCGGGTCGGACTTGCAGGAATTCTGGCTGCTTTTCCGTGTGAGAATATGTTGTATAGAGTGTGAACTTGGAATGATGAGCCTTTGCCTTATTAAATAGCCATTTCATGAGCTTTATCAAGAATAAAAAGCCGTTTCAATAAAATTTTTAAATGCTTACTGAAATTAAACTGCATCATCCGAACGCCCGAAATTTTTGAAAATGAACTTACAGGAACTGTTTTGCAATATGAGTTACGCGGCCTCTGTGTGGTAGGTATTAGGTAGTGGTTTCATCAGCGCTGCTTTACACTGCCTAGCTTGTATCTACTACTGCAGAGTGAAGGGACGTCGGAAGACAGAAATATAGAGGTAGGTGAACTGTTCGATGAAAGTGACTGAGAGAGAGTACAGAGACGAAAGTACGACAAACTCACCCCGCCCCGCCGCACGAGGTGAACGACCATTACAATTATTCATCGATTTTATTATAGACTTTTTACTGTAAAATACGTCGTTCCTTTTTGTATCTGCTTTAGACACATTTAATACTTCACTAAAGTAGATGGTGCAGTGTAGAATATGCGACGTTAGTTAATTAGGAGTGATGGCCCTATGGCGAGTGCAACAGTAACGGGCTATTCTGTCAATTCGCTTACGTCTGCAGCTAATTAACCGTACCGGTGCTTAGGGAGAGACGCTTGTTACCTGGCACGGTGCCACTAACTTAATATGAAGCTGTCCTGTGCTAGAGCAGCTCTCCAGAGCAATAAGCCAGGTGACGTTGCTCTAATCTACATACTAGCAGCAGCTGAGGCAGCACCTGCAGTGCGAGACGTGGGCATGCGCCGGTAGAGGAGAGACGTGGGACGTCGGACGGGTGAACCATAATATTTATTACAACACCAGAGCCAATAATAACAATAATAAAAATAATCTTCGCTTCAAGCATTACGTGATTTTGTTTACCATCGCTTCCTCAGTCCTTGCCTTCTTCTTCCAACTGTCTTAAATCTTCTTATCTTGAGAGGTAATCTTTCTGCACTCATTCGTTTGAGATGTTCATTCCTCTTTCTCCTATTTTATTATATTTTATTGAGGCTGTTAGATATGTTCTGTTCTTCCCTAACTTCAGAATTTCGAAATAGGTCGGCTATTACGCATGCATCCCTTTACTTCTCGTAGAAACCTAATCTCTGTTGCTTGTATCTGCCTTTTTTGACGTTTATTTATAACCCACAATCCACTTCCGTAAACAACTGTCGTCGTCTTATGAAATTTCAATCTTGTTTCTTTCCTCGGTAGTTTTTTAGACATCTGTGGAACGAGAAAAAAGGCCGTGTTCCTAGTTAGAGGTCACAAACAGCCAGGTTCTAGAAGAATGGCGGGGGAAAACCACTGACTATCATTTATTATTAAGTACCTCCTCCAAAGATTTATGAATCGACGAGAAATTCTTTTTCCAAACAGTGAGGTACAACCATCAACGTTTTCTTTTGCATTTGAAAAAGAAAAATATTAAATATTAGCCTAAGAAGAAGATATTAAACTCCGAGTACCACACGTTAAACAATTTAGACGTGCTTCACAATGTTAAAATATCGAAAACATGAAATATTAATGAATTACAATTGAGCAGCTCAATGTCAGATCGTGACACAAGCCCATCGGTGGCACGACTAGCCTCAGTTATAGACTTCCGGCCCAGCCCACGGCGGCAACAAGGCAAGCGAGAGGAATTTCATCACTACAACATGTACAGCAAACACTCTCTTAAACAGTAAAAGGGAGTGAAACACAGCTAAATCTTTTGGTCCAGCTCTGAACTCACACGTAGTGCGGCTATGTACACGGAAGAAACGAAGAATCAAAGATTATTTGTACTTTAAATGTAAAACAATATATGAGTATCATATAAAAAATTCCGCTAATTCCACTAAAGAGCATGGAGGGAAATATACTGCTGGCTGCAAAAACCAAGTTACTGCCACTAATTAATTTGAGTCCCCTTTCTTAATTTCAACGCAGCGGAAAGATGAAATCTGAATTTAAAATTGAGCACAGACCGCAAGGCCTTGAAATGAAAATCACAAGAAAACAACAATTTGAACTTTTGCTCAAAATCAGGCCCCCAAAATGTGAGGAATACTCTCAACACAAAATGGTTCTAATGGCTCTGAGCACTATGGAACTCAACTGCTAAGGTCATTAGTCCCCTAGAACGTAGAACTAGTTAAACCTAACTATCCTAAGGACATCACAAACATCCATGTCCGAGGCAGGATTCGAACCTGCGACCGTAGCGGTCTTGCGGTTCCAGACTGCAGCGCCTTTAACCGCACGGCCACTTCGGCCGGCCTCTAAACACACAAGCAGCTTTTCTTAAGGAAGGGTGTTGAGCACATGCCAGCGGTCCTTGTTTTAAACTTTTAAATACTCACCAATTAAACGTAAAATACGGCAACGCAGCACAAGGGAAGTTCAAAATCAAGCAGAAGGTAAGCACCAGGCTGCTTCAAACAAACTGCAGGCAGCTTGGACAAGTTCCTGGGGAACGTTACAAATGACGCATACCCCTAAGCAGAAGGAGGCAGGACGTGGCTGTGTCCTCGAACGGAAAAACCAAGAAGGCATTCACCGGTGTCCGGCAGATTCCCATGCTGAAGGCGTTCCGAGCGACTAGGGCGGCCGGATTACGACGCTCGCATCAGGAAATCCTTGCGCCAGCAATACTAGTCAGTTGCTCCCAAGAAGCACGTACGCTCCGCCGGACACCATTCCTTACCGTCCACTTCTACCACCTCCTTCCTGGATACCACAAAGAGAGACCAAAGACCCTCGAACCGGCAAAGAAAGTGCTCAATTCACCAGGCGCGAACAATCGGCCTCGCAGCACGGCTTAATCTGTTTATTGTTCCACATAGACTGCTGAGCCAAAACATGATGACTACCTGGTTAATGGCTTGTTTGTCCGTCTTTGGAAGGAAACATAACTGATTCTGCATATCTGGGATCCGACAGTTTGTTGTTAGGTTCGTGGAGGTACGTGGCATTAGATGTCCACCTATGGTCATGTAACTCGCGTAAATAACAGGCTGCTGATTTGGATATGCGGCAATGACGACACATATGGGTTCCATAGGATTTACATCAGACGAATTGGGTCGCCGAAACGTCAACTTGAGTCCACTACAACGCTCCTCAGACCACTGGAAAACGGTTCTGACTACGAGACACGTAGAATTGTACTGCTGAAAGATGACATCGGCGTCGGGGGAGACGTCAAATGTGAATGGATGTAGATGGTTCGCCGCTGTCAGAGTGTCTTCGGTTACTACCCCAGGTCCCATGCAAGTGCAGGAGACTGTCCCCCATAGCTTAATACTGCTCACACTAGCCCGCCTCCATGGCGCTCTGCATGTTTCGAGCCGCCGTTTACCTCACTGACGACGTTTGTTGAGACGACCATCGACCTAGAGTGGCAAAAATGTGATTCACCTGAAATGCCGACACTTTTCCATTGATGGATGGTGGAATGCCAATTGTCGCATTACACTCGTAATTGACGATGTCGTTGCATCAACGTGTGAACACATAGGGGTGGTCTGCTGCGGAGCTCCACATCTAGTAGTGAACAGTGTGTTCCAAACCACTTGTGCGTGCACCAGCGTTGTGGTCTTGGGCAGAGATGCCACAGATCACCACACATCCTACTTTACAGAGCAACCAGCCTCCAGACACCACGTTCTGTGAAGAGTCGTGGACTTCCTACCATTTAGCGCCTAGTTGTAGTTTCACTGCCCTTCTACCTCGTATTGTAGGTGCTCACGAGAGTAGCATGTGAATATTCGACCAGCTTCGCCGTTTTCGAGAGACTCGTTCATAGGCGCTGCGCAATAATAATCTTCCCCACGTCATAGTCTTTTATCTCAACGGATTTCCCCATTTTCAGCCAGTATCTTCGCTCCGGTGATCCCTAGTCTGTCTCTGTCTCGCTTGCACCCTTTTCTTACCGCTTAAGGTGACGGCTATGCGACCAGGCAGCATCCAACGTCGCGATGGGCAGTGGCCATAATGTTTTGGCTTATCGGTTTAAATTATCAAACTTTGCTAGTTTCTTCTGTATGCCTTAATCACACTCACGTAATGACGTTACATCCTAAATTGCTTAAATGTCCGAATTGTTCTACTGTTAATCGTAACTGTCGATTAAGAGCCATTGATTTTGTCATCTTTCCTGAAATCGTCAACTGGTGCTCGTCACAAATCTTACCTAACAAATGTACTGCCCTTTCTTAGGTCATCTTCGGTCTCCACCAGAAGTGTGGCGTCAAGAGCATCGAAAAGACAATTCAAGCGGGAATTTCTGTTAATCCTAATTCCATCGTTAAAAATCTCCTCCCATTTCCGAATTCCATCATCTGAATAAGTCTTAAAAAAGTGTGAGTGATATGCCGCACCCTCGTACAACATCTTTAATTGTAGCTATGAATTATATTGGAGCACATTTTATATCACAAATAACATCCGTGTGTTTCTGCAAACTTTTTAAAATGTTTATTATGTGTTGTGGATATCATATTTTCCTCATAATTCTTCACTGCTGGCAGAAGTAAAGCTGTGTGGACGGGGAGTGGGTCATGCTTGGGTAGCTCAGATGGATAGCCGGCACGGTAGCTCAGCGTGCTCGGTCAGAGGGTTAGCAGACCTCTGTAATAAAAAAACTGAGTTAACCGATCAAAGACGAACTTTAACGGATGTCTTACGACGTCCGCCCCGAGCACATACAACAAACAAGAACGAACAAAATGAGAATAAAAAAAAATAATATAAAAAATAAAAAAATAAAAAAGATGGTAGAGCACGTTCCCGCGAAAGGCAAAGGTCCCGAGTTCGAATCTCGGTCCGGCACACAGTTTTAATCTGCCTGAAAGTTTCATATCATTGCAAACTCGGCTGCAGAGTGAAAATCGCATTTTGGTTTCTCCCTTCTCCGATAATAATCCGTTGCAATTTGACGTCATTCTGACCAGTGGTGTTATTTCTACAGTGGTTTGAAAGTTTAGCTTTAATTATAATCACCCTGTATTTCAAGTTAAGTCTTTAAATAAGGTACCGAGCCCCTAAAACACTATTAAAATTATAATGACTATTAAAACCTTATTTTTTTAAATAAATGAAAAAATTCAGTGCTCAGTTTGCGCAAAGACCTTCATCAAACACATCCACAAGGACCTTACAATAGTAGAAACACTAAATCACTTCTCCAAGATCACTAAAGCCAAGTCCTAATTAGGCGACACTCTAGCCGCGGCTCGATATCGAAAGAATGGCAATAATTACTCAACCTGAGGGTGGAACGGGAGAGCGGGAAATCCGCATAAGTGCGTGTGACCTGCCAACACCTAGGCCTCGTGCGATGACGGGAAAGTCGCCGAAGCAGAACGAAAACCCGTCCCTGTCCCGGACTAGCATAACAGCAACGCCTCAACCGCAGCCTATACAAAGTTGTCAATATATACCAAAGAACAAACAGCAAATAAGTTTGATGGAAATTAACATACACAGCAATACTTAAGTGGCCACTTAAACCATTAGACATTTATTTATTCTAAATATTCAAAAATGGTTCAAATGGCTCTGAGCACTATGGGACTTAACATCTATGGTCATCAGTCCCCTAAGACTTAGAACTACTTAAACCTAACTAACCTAAGGACATCACACAACACCCAGTCATATTCCAAATATATTTTCCTCCTGTTTAACATTTTGGAAGAAAAAGTGTGTACACATCAATGTACTGTATATGTTTTTCCTCGCCGTTAGTTTTACCAGAAAACCTGTTTATTAGTAGATTGATATTTATGGCTTATCGGCTTATAACACTATTACGCATTTTGATTCGTCCGAAACATTGAAATGCTACCCATTCGTAGATGAAGCTATGTGAAATAATGTCATTAAAGCTACTATCTTCACAGATCCAGTGGCTGGAGAGGTCTCTCTCTCTCTCTCTCTCTCTCTCTCTCTCTCTCTCTCTCTCTCTCTCTCTCTCTCTCATATCCCGTAATCCAGTGATCTAAACCGATTTATGCATTCTGTTTAAGTGACCCAATGTTCCATTTGCCTCAACAATAAAGGAGGTTCATGGTCGGATATCAAACACGTTTGTATTTGTTTAGGATCGGAGTGTTTATCAGAGTACCGTGTACAAAATCTGTAGTAAAATCGTCAAGAACTTTTCGAGATTTTTGGTAGAAATTTTTTATCTTTGTATAGTAATATAAATGAGTTCCTACCTACATAGTGGGCAGAATCTCAACGAGGAGCCGAAATTTGGTTCCTGACGCAATTCCCAGGTATAACCCAGATTACGACGTAATCCAATTCGCATACAATTTTAGAAATTACGAAGCATTGCCGGATTCACTAGTATAAATATGAAATTCACAAAACCTGTTAAGATTACATAATAAAAGGATTGATCAGATAGTAGTACTTCAAAATTTGGCCTAAAGCAAATGATCAGGAGCGAAGTCATAAAAGCAGTAGAAAGAGAAAATGAGAGTGTACTCTGGGATGCAGAAAGGATCAGGAATAGATGAAAAAGTGTTTATACACATTATTGTGTGAATGGGATTATGATACTAGTGTTCAAAAAAGGAAGTTGGATAAAGTCTTCTAATTATAGAGGAATCACACTGTTATCACACTAAAACACTGGAACAGGTTACTGAGAAAAGATAAGTTCGTTGTTAGAAATCCAGTTCGAAGAGGAGCAACATGGTTTCAAGAGCATCAGCAGAACAACAGATCTCATATTTTGACTGAGACAATTAATGGAAGGGTATTGAGAAAACGGTAAAGATATCATAATCGTATTATTGCATTTGGAAACAGCATATGACAGTGTGCCCAGATATAAGATCTGAGAGTGTTTAGAAAAATTTATCGTTCGAAGTTCCCTAATAATCAAGGTTTAAATGCTATATAAAGACTATATGTTGATAATGGCAGATCGGAATGGTTCATGACAGAGAGCAAGGTACAAGAAGTAGTGCACTTTCCTCATGAACATTTTTTGTACTTACGGATATGATTAAAAAGAAAATTAATGATGTAGGTAATGGTGATCTCAATGTTTTAGTCTTTGCTGATAATGTAGCTATTTTGGAAGAAGCAGAGCAAGAGGTACAGGAAAGATTAGAGTACATCGAAAAAGTTCAAAGCACTGCAGCACGTTTTGTATTATTCTGATACAGGGGAGAGAGTGTCGCTGAAATGATACAGGATTTGGGATGGACATCATTAAAACAAACGCTTTTTTTTTTTTTTTTGCGGAGAAATATTCTCACGAAATTCGAATTACCAACTTTCTTCTCCCTATGCGAAAATATTTTGTTGAGGCCGACCTACATAGGGAGAAACGATAACCATGATAAAATAAGGGAAACCAGAGCTCATACGGATGAACCCTCTGCCAGGCACTTAAATGTGATTTTTCAGAGTATCCATGCAGATGTAGATGTAGAGTGGAACACCAGGTTTAAAGTGTACCAGCTGACAGTAAGCAAGAGCGAAACTGTAGGAATGATTACGAACAGGATATCTGCCCAGGGCAACCTGATGCTAGATACAGAGAAAATTGAATGTGTGGAAACTTTTAATTACCTGGGAAGTACCATATCAAGAAATGGAACTGCCAAACCAGGAATACAGAACAGAGTAACAAAGGTATCAAGTACAGAATTTTGTACACGACAAGGGAGTTCCAATGATAGCCAAAGAGACCATACTTAAATCGTATATGCAGCCGATAGTGCTGTGTCATAAATAAGGCATATTTGAGGAGGTCAAAAACACACGAAATGAAGTTTCTGCGATTCAGCCACGCAGCAGACTAGAAAAGACAAAATTAAGACTGAATACATCAGACGAGAGATGCAAGTGGATCTGTTAATCACTGAGATACTGAGTACTGCATGGCGCAAGCTTTTTGGACATGTCAAGAGGATGAAGGATAACCGCCTGCCACAACCATACTTGGACAGAAGTATGCAGAGGAAAAGTGGACGACCCAGAAGAAGATGGCTTGACCAGGTAAAGGAAGATCTGAAAAACAGAAAAGAAAACTAAGAAACAATATTAAGACAAGAAATATATCAATGCAGAGAAAGCTGATGGCAAATTGTTCATAACCACGCTATCGGTCTCACTGGAAGGATATGATGATGGAGATGAACTATTTAAAATAGAGGATAAACCAAGAAACATATAAAGGGCGATCAAAAATTTTCTGTTCAAAGTCCACGCAATCAGTAAGGAACTTGGCGCACCATCCCACGATTATGATTTTCGCCAGATATGCTGTCCCATACACATTTTTCATTCTCCAATGTATGTCCACCGGTGTTTGTTCTTCGGCAGCCAAGAAAAGAATAACAGAACGTTGCTCCTGTACGGACACATTTGATAATAATGTCGCGCGTAGCTCACGTTTCTGCATTTACTGCACACAGTGGAAAGGCATAAATGCCAAACTAATCTCTTGCCTACCTGCAGGTACTTATAAGCCCACATCAAAGTCGCACTACATTCCCCAGATGCTGCAGCAATGAACTCAAACGGAAAATTTTTGATCGCCCCTTATAATTCCTGTATTTCTTAATGCGTGAAAACTGTTAATGACAGTGCTTCAAGACGATATTAAAATTGTTGTTAATGGCCTAAGGTTTTCCACGATGACTGGGGACCACCGTCCTATAAATGTGCTTGGCGGTGCCGATGTCAAAGTACAAGAGCAGTGGGCCAGGCAGAAGACGACAAGCCTGTGTTGACAGCCTTCTGTATAGAAAACATTCAACATTAGGATTTTCGAGTGAGTCGGCAGACTACTGATATTAAAACATTAAATTTGCGCTATTTAAAGTACATCATAAAAATAATAAATTAATAATTCTGATTGAACTGGCGTTGTTCATCGAGTATTAGCCTTCAAGAATATTCTGTTTAACTAAAAATTTCGATTTCTTCCAGAACACTTCATCAAACAGTCGTTAAGTGCAGCATGCAACTCTTCCATATCGTGGTTACTATCTTAAACAAAATGTTTTTCTGTAGTAAATACTCACAGAAAATTGTCTTATTTTAGGATTGGGTGTGCTCCCTAAATCGCGTTTCAAACCGGCGCCCTGTCTGACCAACGTAATATTTGCCACAGTCATTGCAGCTACGTTTATATATTCCCCAAATAAGAAGATTAAACTTATTTTTATTTCCATGGAAGACAACGGACACGTTATGATTCTAAATAAATAGAAGACGTTTGTCAACGGCAGTTCAGCTATCTGACTGGCTACAAATTCGTTCTTGTTTGTAGTATATGATCTACAAGACTATACTACATGCAGGTTTTCAACAATTGTGTTCCGACTTCGTACCAAATAGTTTTTAAATATTACACATATTTCATCGAAGCAAATGCATTTTAAAATAGCCACAAGCCGAAACTAGACGCTAAATTAACGTTAATACAAGATGCAATAAACTTCATCTTGTATAAATAAACTGACAGCCTATTTTGAACATTTAACATTGTTTTCATAATGTCTCATTGCAAATTCAGGTTATTGCATTTTTTTACGAAATAATATCCGAATAACTCCTATTAACTTCATATACTGAGTGTTAAGTATGAACGTAGTCGGTATTACGTAGATGGTAAAAACTTATCGCCTTAGTTCTTTCACAGCCCACTAGAAGGAACCTTTGAGCTTCATACAGTGTTCATAAAGCATTAGTTTACTTTCAATTCTTGACTGAGATTTGCTTGTGTTTCCCCACAATTTAAATACACAGAAGATGTTTCTGATTTATCTGTGGTGTTTGATAGCGACTACCAAAAGTTGGTCCGTTGCCAAAACTAAGATTGTATGCTGCAGGAGGGGGAAGAAGCGCCTGGTCCCCGGCACGAATCCACCCGGTGGATTTGTGTCGAGGTCCGGTGAACCGGCAAGTCTGTGGATGGTTTTTAGGCGGTTTTCCATCTGCCTCGGTGAATGCGGGCTGGTTCCTCTTATTCCGCCTCAGCTACACTATGTCGGCGATTGCTGCGCAAACAAGTTCTCCACGAACGCGTTCACCACCATTACCCTACCACGCAAACATAGGGGTTACACTCGTCTGGTGTGAGACGTTCCCTGGGGGGTCCACCGGGGGCCGAACCGCACAATAACCCTGGGTTCGGTGTGGGGTGGCGGAAGGGTGAAGTGGACTGCGGTAGTCGTCGTGGGGTTGTGGACCACTGCGGCTGAGGCGGGGACGGAGCTTCTCCGTCGTTTCTAGGCCCCCGGTTAACATACAATACAATACATACAATGCTGCAGGAGGACAATGATCCGACACACCGCTGCTGTCTTTTCAGCGACTGGAAAAAAGAAGGAAGGTGTGTAGTTACTGGATCGGCCCTCACAGTCGCTTTATTCTAGTCCTGAATAAGAAGTTCCAAGGAAAAAGATCTTCACGTTGAAACAGCTTTCAACGCAAATGCGATGCATTTGAAAGTCTTTTCCACGTGAATGTGAGGGAAACAGTTTCAAGCATGCCTCGGAGATGCCAAGCAGTTGTAGACGTTGCGGGTGACTGGACATATTATTAAATGTATCTGCATTCTTCTTTTAGTCATATATGGTGAATGTATATGTTTTAGTTTCTTGTCAAATAAATTTTATAACTGATTATTTAATACACCGTATTTTCTGCAAGAGGCGCAATATCCATAACTACTCGGAAGTAGTTAGCAGGTTACCCGGAAAGGCACTACCACTGCCATTGTTTAACGTTGCCGATTTCCCTTCTGTCCGGAATAGGACTGAAGTTTCGTCCTTGATGGTCGACTACAGTACTGCTTATCTTTTTTCACTGTGACCTTCCTTCTTCTCGAACAGAACGTAGCCTTAATGACACCGTCTCACAGTATACGTGTCGACAGATTTTGTTCCACGCTTAAAACGCCAGTTATTATATTACCAAGGAAGAATGAAAAATAGGACAACCAGACAACATTAAAAATCAGACGATACGAGAAATTGCTCTGCACTGGGGACACTGACAACAATGAAGACTACGACGCATTTGGTTTCCGCGGTAACTATCACCTTCTGACCTTCAGAAAGACTACGTCATAGAACGATGTTCTTCGAGTTGTTACGGAGTATTTCAGAGAGCGATGCTTATCGCAAGGCGGTGAAACCGCTGTTGAGGCACGTCTCCGGTAATCTGGAGACGTTGATTGTAGAGAAGTTTTTGTTGAGTGACAGGGAGAACGAGAGTCGGAGACGCGGCCACGGGGAGTTATGTCCCTGCAGAGCGCCGGCGTGCCGTGCCAGCGCGCGCTCCACGTGTCGGAGGACGCGTCGCTGCCGGTCCGAGTGGCGGCCGCCGCTTACCACGGCTCCACCGGGACGGGGGCTTACGGGGAGCCTCGCACCTCCCTGGCCACTGGCGCGAGGTCCGCCTACGGGGTGACGCAGTTCCGGCGCTCGTTGTGACGAACTACTGCGTACGTCAGTTGTTATCTCCGATTTATGTCTTCTTCTCCCGTCGATTTTGACAGGCGCTGAACCACGTGTATTTTAAATGTTTATTGCCAATCTCTTTAGGCTACAGTCCAATGTGTGTGTTATTTTACTTTTCGGAAGACGTAGTGTTACCAGAAGATAACATCATTTAGAAGGAAAGTTAACAAAGATAAACATATCCCTCTTCCGGATAATCTAGGAACTAGATTCGATTAGTCGCAGGAGTAACACACCTCCTGAAGAAAACACGCTTTCCAGTCACGTTAATGTGACCATCTGCCAAACGCCTGGACAATCACCTTTCGCTGCGCGTGCCGCTACGAGACGTACAGGAAGAGTCAGGTTATGGAAGGTACCGGCAGGTAAATGGAGCCATGTCGTCTCCAGTGCTGTGGCCAGCTGCTCTATGTTTCTCGGTTGAGGATTTCTGGCGTGAACAGCCCGATCGAGGTGGTCCCACAGATTCTCGATTGGGTTTATATACCAGGACTCTGGTGGCCATGTCAGTACGATGAACTCATCCTGGTGCTGTTAGAAACTCAGACGCGGGCTGTGAATTTACGGCAAGAAAAAGAAATAAAAGTTAGTGTTAATACTTTCATCCTTCTTTACCTCCTCTGCATTACTGCAGATGACGTGTCACGGAGCACATTTGTACTGTGCGTGCAGTACACGTGAGGTGCCTAGTTGTCTCCAATGCCCTGTGTGGAATACGTAAGTTCTTGTACACTTCACTAACCTGCTGTCTTCATCATGATGATGTCCCCAGCGCAGAAAACAGCACGCAGGTCGTGGATTCTTTTTCTTGAGGCTGAAATTTACTTCGCAAGGAACTGCTGCTACGAATAAACTATAACTCATTTGGGATGCCACTCGCGTTTTTATTGATATAGACACGAGAATATATTCTTGATCACAACGTATTGAACATTTCTTTCCACAGTCATTATATCTGGCTAAAATAACATGGCCGGCCGTTGGTGGCCGAGCGGTTCTAGGCGCTTCAGTCGGGAACCGCGCGACCGCTGCGGTCGCAGGTTCGAATCCTGCCTCGGGCATGGATGTGTGTGATGTCCTTAGGTGGGTTAGGTTTAAGTAGTTCTAAGTTCTAGTGGACTGATGACCTGAGATGTTAAGTTCCTTAGTGCTCAGAGCCATAACTAACATGAAATACATCCTGCCACAGTCCGTCAGAACTGGAGAATAAAATTACATGAATCAAATACTACTATTACAGACAACATGTCTGTAACTAGCGACGGTCGGAACTGTAGTAAACAAAATTGCATGAAACAAATACTGCTATAACAGACAACATGTCTGTCTACTGGAACGGTCAGAACTGGAGAAGCGGACTGCCCGAGACACTTCGCGCGCCAAGCCAGCAAGGCGTGACCCGAACGCCGCCGAAGTGCATCGGCAGTAATATCGTCAGTTTTCGTTTTAGTAATACTTTGGTTTTAATAATTTTGAAATGACTGACTGATAGCTGGCTGTTGAGAGATGTTTATTTAAAAATGAAGTAATTTGGATGACAGGTTTAATTAATAATAGCAACTAAAGTTTAACGTTTTGGCACCCTACCGCCGAACACAGCAGCCAATCACAGAGCAGCAGCATCATGCAGGCGGTCTTTTTCACGGGAATGGTACCGAATCTAACATCTGTCACCGGTACCTCATCCCACATTGCGTCATCTCTATGCTTCTTGCATCTCCACTGCCCTGGGAATAGGTTCCTGGAGCCTAATATGATGGCTGAATAAGCCAGAAATATTACAAGTTGTGTGTCACGTCGCGTTGTCCTGTTGGTCAATGCTGCGTGTAGGGCTGGACATGGATCACCAGGGTAGATGCATACTTGCGTTGAGCCTTAGTCCCTTCCAGAATGATGGGAATGCCCTCATGCGTGGACCTTTCCTAGGATTCACCGAGCGAGGTGGCACAGTAGTTAGCATACTATACTCGCATTCGGGAGGACAACGGTTCAAACCCGCGACCGGCCATCCAGATTTGCCAAAATCGTTCAGCACAAATGTCGGGATAGTTCCTTGAGAGGGCACGGCCAATTTTCTTCCCCATCCCTGACACATTCCGAGCTTGTGCTCCGTCTTTAATGACCTCGATGAAGATGGGACGTTAAACCCAATTCACCTTCCTTTTCTCCCTCTGACGATTCTTGCAGGAGATTTGCTTTCACGGCGTACTCCCCAATAGCCATCAGTCGCATGGAGCATAAATCGTGATTCATCTGAAAAGACCACCCTTTGCCACTCACTGGACGTCTAGTTGCGGCACAGGCGTGCGAATTCCAGCCTTCGTCACCGATGAACAGCAGTCAGCATTGGTGCCTGAACTAGACGCATCCTGCAGAGGCTCATATTCGGCAATGTTCACTGAACAGTCGTTGAGGAGACGCTGATGGTAGCCTACTGGTTCACCTGAGCGGTCAGTTGCTCAACATTTGCACGTTCGTTCGCCTGCACACATCCTCATAGCCGTCGTCTGCCCTGTCATCTGTGGCCCATGGTGCAACGCAGCTGCCTTCGCGCCGGTTATGGATAGCAGCGCCATCTAACCGTGTACGGTATACTTTATCCAAGGTGGCACACGAACAGTTTACTAACTTAACAGTTTCGGAAATGCTTCCACACTTGGCCAGAAAATCAATGATCATGCCCTTTTGACCTACAGGTAAATCTCTCCGTTTCTACAGCCACCAGTCGTCTGTTAGTGGTTATTGCACACAGATGAACATAGGCGGTGGTCACATTAATGTGACTGGACTGTGTATACATAGTAAATGATATTTCGTGCGATAGTGTTTCGTAAGCAAACTTTTATTTTCAATGAGGCGGTACTAAATGATATCTTGTGTACATCTACATCTATATCTACATGATTTTTATTCATACAGCTGTTTTCAGACAGTTTCTCGAAATTTCCAGTACTCCATAGGAAAAGTGAAAGTCTAAATTTCCCTTTCTGATGTTTATTACGACGATTATTTCTACCACGTCGGAAGTCAAGAAAATATTCTGGCTTTGCGATGGGAAACGCTTTTAATGAATGCCACCACAACTCTTTTATCCGTGACGCTCTCACCCCTGTTTCGTGATAACAGAAAACGGGCTGCCCTTTTTTTGAACTTTTTCGATGTCGACCATCTGTCCGATCTGGTAAGGTTCCCATACCGCTCTGCATTTCCCCAGACGTAGGGTAGGCAGTCTCCTTAGCAGACTTCTTGTAGTTTCTAAATATTCTGCAAATAAAACGCAGTCCGTGGTTCGCTTTCCGCAAAACGTTTTTTTTATGTGATGGTTACAGTTTTTTCTGAATCTGTAGCATTTTCCGATGAGGCAGTCTGATTGGGAGTTAACTGCACAGCTCAGTTTTCTGTGTGTGAAACGAGTGACAGTGATAATGACAAGTCACGAAAATCACATACTTTCGTCGATTCTTTCCGACTATGTCGCGATTTCGGAAGTGGTGGCTACGTTGGGACCGAATATCGCATCTTAAATTGTACATCTGCTCTATACCGTGCCATTCAGATGTAGTATAGGATATTTCATTATAAAGCCGCGTATCGTGCTACAGGTAACACGATGACGTTTATTGAGCTCAGTTCCGTCTTTGGTTCACCATTTTATGTTATCAGTCAAAATCACTCGAAGTCAACAGTTACCCCATATTTTGCACATTTTTCTTTAAAAAATGTTTTTAGCGTCTGGCGGTCGGATTTTTATTTTATAGTTAAAGGCCAGACTACAGGTCCCAAGATCCAGAGATTGATACCCAGTTAGTTCTACGATTTTTGTCTGTCATATATCACTTCTCTCACATGTGTCGATGTCTGTTAATATGAAAAGTAGCAAGCTACAGCGTGGTTCGAAATCCACATAAAAGTATAGGTCATCATTCAATCATGAGGGTAAGGTAAGGCCAAATCACCTCCATTGTAACAACGCCTCGAGAGTCCCTGTGGTGTTTAGATCAGACTTCAGTTGGTGAGGTCTTTACTGTTTATGAAAATATTTATGATTTGTAGATATTCATCTTGTCTACATTTTAGTATCATATACATCTATGTAATATATGTCCATGTGTTGTAATCGGTTTCGAACATCTGTTAAACTTTGACAAATTCCCCTACTAATCTAAAAGAATAATATTTGTTACGATATGTTTTTGATGTGTAACTTACACCACTTATTGGTTGCACGTTGTACACACCAAATGCCTGTACAATAAATATAATAAATATATTTACTCCCTTAGGCCTCTACAACGAGGACGGACACCAACCACTCGTCAGTGCCACATTGCAACCGCACTGTGGGTGTGGAGTTCCGGTCGATACCTGTGATGGTAGCCTGCAATAGTCACCGGAGAAAGGAAGGAAGACATGGCGCAACGTACCGATGACATCACGGAACACCAACTCAGAATCTCTCAAGGATGGGGAAGGAAATCGGCCATGCCCTTTCAAAGGAACCATCCCGGCACTGCCTGGAGCGCTTTAGGGAAATCAAGTAAAACCTAAATGTGCATGGCCGGATGCGGATTTGAACCATCGTCCTTCCGAATGCGAGTCCAGTGTGCTTGACCACTGCGTCATCTTGCTGGTGGCCTCTGGAGCGCAGATGTCAAGCTAGATGCTCCATGGCGGCCACCTACAAGATCTAGACAGACATCGTTGAACGTCCGGTAATCTCCGAAGCGTTCTTAACGAGCAGAAGACACGTGTTGGGCGCTGATATGCTCTGGTCGTTTACTCCACGGCTTGGATGACTTGTTAACGCTCTGGGTGGACTCTTAGATGCATACTACAGACTATCTGGAGACGTTTTAGACAACCGCCACTTTAATGTATTTAATCTGTGTGAATTTTGTCTAATAAACGATATGATTCACACTACAACACACTGCTTGTGTCATGAGGTATACACGAAAAAAGTCGTTGTAAAGTTTGAGTACCCGAATATCAAAACTATTGTACATTAATGTTCCATTCTTGATGAGGGGAGTCATGATCACCTTGAAATTTGTAGAGATCCAGTGTTTAAGAATATGTAGAAACTGGACCAGTTTTTGATTGCGAATTTATTTACTTCAGTTACCTGTTCCAAGTATCACCAGATTCATCAGTCTTCTTACGACCATCGTGAACTTCTACTAAGTAAATAAAGAAATTTGCGATCAATAACTGAGTTTCTACGAATTATTCTATTCCGTAAATAAGTGGGGTCAATTCTAGTGTCCGTTTCCACTCGTTGGCTTTGAGCAATGACGTCATAACTAAGGCAGAGACGCTACATAGACACAATCTTTGAAAGCAACGGATTATATTCGTAAACAAACGAAAATAGCATACGATAAAATTACAAACACTGTTCACGTGATTAATTAATTGGTCACAAATTATACCGACAAGAATTAAAGGTAACGAAAAGAAATAAGAACGGAAGAAGAGAATAATTTATTCCGTATTAAAGCAAAAAGTAAGAACATTCAGTTCAGTACAGGCATCGGCCGCGTCTCCGCAAAACAAATATTATTCCGTTGAAAAAAGGAAATATTTTCTTTAATTCAGATGTTTCTTTTAATTAAATTTCGTTACGGTAACGATATCCTGCAGAAGGATGTGTGATAACACGAAATACAATATCTGAGGTTATGTTTAGGTTTATTGTCACTATGAACGCTCCACGTAGATATCAATTTTAACAAATTCTAAAAGCGCCTCACGCAATCCTATATTAAGTCGGTGGTGAGTCGCATGCCGTTAAATAATTAGGGCTCAGAGAACTATTTTACGAAGGTATAGATTCCGGCCCCCATAGCCAGCCGCTGTGGCAGAGCGGTTGTAGGCGCTTCAGTCCGGAACCGCGCGACTGCTACGGTCGCATGTTCGAATCCTGCCTCGGTCATGGATGTGTGTGATGTCCTTATGTTAGTTAGGTTTAAGTGGTTCTAAGTTCTAGGGGACTGGTGACCTCAGATGTTAAGTCCCATAGTGTTCAGAGACATTTGAGCCATTTGAAAAAAAGTGCCAAGGCAAGAGCCAAGGGAAAAAAACCTCCGCGTTACTTGGGTGGGGTAGTAAGAGCAGTAGCGGATGTCTTGCTGCCTGCGACAGGTCATGCAAAGGTAGGCTTTGTTAGTAGTGGGTATCATGCATGTCGATACCTTTGACGTTGTGCGGTGCTGTTACTCGGTGGCTGCCGCTGGGTGGCGGTGTTGATCTCTCGGTCAGCGTTAGCAAACCTGTAACAGTTAGGTTCATCATCGTTTTGCGTCTGATAGGTCATATATCAGATGCACAGTGTAGGATGATGTTGGCGATTTGTTTGTGTGTCAGTGGGCGAGCTCGGCGGTTTCCCTGCTGTACCCTGTTGGTCAGCTTTAATAGCAGCTGGTATATCCAGTCAACATTGCTGATATCCAAGAACTTGCCGACGTTTGTCGCTTATTGGTGTATGTTAACTTCCCATAGGTGGTTTGCCCTAGCTAGTAGTGTCTTTCTTGTGTCCGCTCTGCCGAATAAGTGCTCTATTCACGCTCTTGCCGGGCGTAAATATCAATAAAGTTATTCGTTAAGTTTTCTTGCACTCTTTTCGTCACGTTCGTTGAGTACACCGTAAGTATACTTGAGACTGTGTCCAGACCTGGGCGCTAGCTGTACAAATGGCGCCCAACTTGCGGGGCTTGAACTAAATAAATATTACTTTTCGGTATCCAACTTACAGGTCAGGATTATTACTGAAGTGAGTACAACATTTATTGAAAACTTAGTAATATCAGATTATGTTTATGTATGTATAATAACAATTTTGTACAGTGTGATTCTGTCAATGTTCTGTTCCATGTACTTATAACAACTACAATCTATTACTGGGCACGGAAAATAAATAACCCGAGATGCTGGACTGGGACAGACTGTAGCTGCCATAATATTACTGTACAAAACTGACTTCGCATTCTTTATGTGGAGCGACGAATAACAGAGATTGCTTACCAAGGTATGGATGCGACTGCATGAGATCCCAAGTTCAGTATTAGAATCATTAGGTAAGTTGGGGCCATGCAGAGTACTTACTGATTAAATAAAGTGTGATATTTAGTACGTTGATTAGTGTAACTGGCTACATAAGTTCAAGAAAGTGTCAGTGTGTGGGTGTTACGTGGACGTATTGAGCAACGGATTGATCTGACAAGTACCCTTTGGCTCCTGCAAGAAGCAATTTCTATCCCACACTACTACAGAAGTCAGACAGACGCTCATAACATACCAAAAAGAAATGCCTCGAAAACTTTCAGCAATAAATGTCTTCTGGAGTCGTCTACTGTAAGGAAAAGACACAAAAATATCCTATTTTCTTACGTAACTAGTGGGATACTCGGGTATTGGAGTAGTGCTAGTTAGTGTAAGAAAAACATTAAACGAACGGAAAATATTATTTATTGCAAAATTTAAGAAAAATCAAATGAAACTTTTATTTATAAACTGATACACAAATTTCCGGGTTCTTTTCGGAATAGAATGTTACCTCTTATGGATAGGAATCCTGTTAATGTTATTTATATACTAAGTGTGGGGAAGATCTTTTATCCCTTTTCTTTAAGAATGTTATTTACTCTTTAGAATGGCTGTGAGCTGCGCCTACTCAATTTGAATAATTATCGGACTGAATTTTTGTAATTACGGTCGAGGATGTCGCGTGAGAAGTGTAATGGAGTGACATGAATGAAGTATGTTATTTCTAATGGAGGAAAGATGGGGCTCGCCAACACTGTAGTGCAAAATACTGTGAGCTGCGACGGCTGCTGACTGCATCGTTCGCCGCTGAAAAATAACAAAACTATCTCTTTCTATCTGGATTGACCTTCGCCAATCGAACTCTCACTACGCCCTGAGGAAGTCAAGGACTCCTATCTGCCCCTAGTCTAACTATTGGCATGGTACACTGGTCAGATAACCAGTCCACCGCGATGACACTCAATGTTCGCTCGCAGGCGCTAACTAATTCTCTGTCTGTGTTCACACCGCACATTAAGTGTCGCGGCCACTAATGCTTAATCGCGAGAGACTGAATATAGAGTATCACTCCGATTCGCTAGTGACGGAGGTGCTCTCTCAGTGCAGAACTGAGTAGAGACTTTGCTCCTTGCTCTCTGCATACTCCACGAGCGCATTAACTCTCGCTACGTGTTCCCACTACAAGAGCGTCACTGGAACGACTTTCCTACATGCAAAAAGCGAAAGGGAATATCATCCGCTTTCTCTCACTCCTCCAGCTCATTGCGTCAGAAACAGTACATCAATCAGCGTTACTCTTACAAACGAGAGACTTGCTAAGCCAACCAATACGGAAATATATAGCATCTGCATTAGGCGTTTACTGTCCACTTGTGAGAACTCTGAAACTGCGCACTAGGTCTGTCAAAAAAATGCCTATGCTGGAGATCTCCCAAAAAATACAGCGGGTTTTGCTTTTAAGATGAAAACGCAGGCTATTATCCCTTTTCTTTTGGAAAAACTGTTTTGGTGCGTGGGCAGTCGGCTAGCCGGTACAGCTCTGTGCTAACCCCTCTTATGGACTTTCCAGTGGGCTGGTTGCCTCCGCCGAACAAAAACTCCTATGGCCATCGTGTCTTGTATGTTTGGGTACGCCAGCCTTGACTTTTTAATCTCGGTGTGCACTTGCGGTTTACACTACTGGCCATTAAAATTGCTATACCACGAAGATGACGTGCTACAGACGCGAAATTTAACCAACAGGAAGAAGATGCTGTGATATGCAAATGATTAGCTTTTCAGAGCATTCACACAAGGATGGCGCCGGTGGCGCCACCTACAACGTGCTGACGTGAGCAAAGTTTCCAACCGATTTCTCATAACAAACAGCAGTTGACCAGCGTTTCTGGTGAAACGTTGTTGTGCTGCCTCGTGTAAGGAGGAGAAATGCGTACCATCACGTTTCCGACTTTGATAGAGGTCGGATTGTAGCCTATCACGATTGCGGTTTATCGTATCGCGTCATTTGTGCTCGCGTTGATCGAGATCCAATGACTGATAGCAGCATATGGAATCGGTGCGTTCAGGAGGGTAATACGGAATGCCGTGCTGGATCCCAACGGCCTCGTATCACTAGCAGTCGAGATGACAGGCATCTTATCCGCATGGCTGTAACGGATCGTGAAGCCACGTCTCGATCCTTGAGTCAACAGATGGGGACGTTTGCAAGACAACAACCGTCTGCACGAACAGTTCGACGACGTTTGCAGCAGCGTGGACTATCAGCTCAGAGACAATGGCTGCGGTCACCCTTGATGCAGCATCACAGACAGGAGCGCCTACGATGGTGTACTCAACGACGAACATGGGTGCACGAATGGGAAAACGTCATTTTTTCGGATAAATCCAGGTTCTGTTTACAGCATCATGATGGTTGCATCCATGTTTGGCGACATCGCGGTGAACGTACATTGGAAGCGTGTATTCGTCATCGCCATACTAGCGTATCACCTGGCGTGATGGTATGGGGTGCCATTGGTTACACGTCTCGGTCACCTCTTGTTCGCATTGACGGCACTTTGAACAGTGGACGTCACATTTCAGATGTGTTTCGACCCGTGGCTCTCCCCTTCATTCGATCCCTGCGAAACCCTATATTTCAGCAGGATAATGCACGACCGCATGTTGCAAGTCTTGTACAGGCCTTTCTGGATACAGAAAATTTTCGACTGCTGCCCTGGCCAGCACATTCTCCAGATCTCTCAGCAATTGAAAACGTCTGGTCAATGGTGGCCGAGCAACTGGCTCGTCACAACACACCAGTCACTACTCTTGATGAACTGTGGTATCGTGTTGAATCTGCATGGGCGGCTGTACCTGTACACACCATCCAATGCCCAGGCGTATCAAGGCCGTTCTTGTGGGCGGATGTGGTTATTCTGGGTACTGATTTCTCAGGATCTATGCACCCAAAATGCCTGAAAATGTAATCAAATGTCAGTTCTAGTATAATATATTTGTCCAATGAATATCCGTTTATCATCTGCATTTCTTCTTGGTGTAGCAATTTTAATGGCCAGTAGTGTATTTATTAGATTTGCATATCGATTAAATGGAAATATGTAAAATTGACTCTACCCTATCGAGTTTGGGCTCGCATGAAACGTCTTGATACGCAGAAAACAATGGTGAGGTCGGAATACGTAAGAAATGAAGGTCAGGAGACTACGCCACCTTACAAAAGGTGTTTGCTTGATTACACTGCTAAAGTTCAAGTATAGCCATATTTTTTCAATTGACATAGACATTTTGTATGATAAGCTACACAGTCGTCTGTGTGGCTACAGATCGTTTAAAAGTTTCATCCAAAAGTAATTTTAATTTTTCTTGTCAAGGTGCTTCGAGTGAGTTCTTTAGGGTGAGTTGGTTAGGATATAGTGTCTTATTGTGCGTATTGTGTATTTTTTGTGTTAAACTAAGCGGTGTATTTTTGTGTCTTTTGGGGGTAACAGTGTTGATACAAGTATGGTTAAGAACCACAAAGAGAGAATAAAATGGCTCTGAGCACTATGCGACTCAACTGCTGAGGTCATCAGTCGCCTAGAACTTAGAACTAATTAAACCTAACTAACCTAAGGACAGCACACAACACCCAGCCATCACGAGGCAGAGAAAATCCCTGACCCCGCCGGGAATCGAACCCGGGAACCCGGGCGTGGGAAGCGAGAACGCTACCGCACAACCACGAGATGCGGGCACAAAGAGAGAATACTAGGCATGGACGACGCAACAGAGATCGATGGCGGATCTGCTTCAGCAATCCAGAATTTGGAAACTTAAGAGAGCAATGTAGAGGAAATATTGCCTGGTGCTAGCGGTCAACAGCTGGAACAGCAGACAGGCGTCAGCTCACCTGAGGATTCAAACAAAACAGTATCAGTTGTAAACACAGCTGATGTGCTGCCACGCCCAGCACCGACGAATGATTTTCTAGCCGTGTTGCTGGAAAGTCTCGAGTTGAGAGAAATGGAAAGAGAGAAACTCGAAAGAGAGGAACGTTTAGAAAGAGAGAAATGCGAAAAAGAGGAGCGTCTCGAAAGAGAAAAGGCTCTAATAGCTCAAGTGAAGGGTGTAGTAGAAGGAGAACGCTTAGAGGGGGAGGAAAGAGAAAAAGTAGAAATCTTGGAAAGGCGAAGGAAAGAAGTGGAACGAAATGAACGTTTAGTCGGGCGCCTAATCCAGATTTTAGATGAACGTGATAAAGTCATCGTCTCACATCTTAAGGGAGAACTGGATGGTCTGCGGGAACAAGTTTCCGGATTGGTAGTATAAAGCAAAGGTATTCCAAGGAAAGTCCAGAAACTTGACGGGAAGGTATCCGAACTCGAAAGAGCGCAACAAGCACTGAAAGGTCAGGTGAAATCGCTAGCTAAAAATCTAGATCAAATCGCTGACAGTGGAAAAACAAAAATAGAACAAGAAGTAACGAATGCGTTGCAGAGATTAAATATAGGTGTTGAGTATGAGAGCCAGAACTCGAACGCGCACGTAAACCCTGAACTAAGTGAGATGCAGCAGAGCAGTTCATGATGGCGCAAACTTCATGATGACGAAGAAGCGGACTCTGAAGAAGTTTTTCTGGCTGGAAGGGAAAAATTTAGAGTCGAAACATTTCTCCCAATACTCGACAACTTGTACGCCTAATTAGTGAGGAGGAAGGAAAACTATAGAACACTGTTGGACTGCTTCACAGTTTTCAGTAACCTGAAGAACAGTTGGCCTCAAAATATTGCTGAACGTGCAGCAGAACTCCAAGACTTAGAGTCTTCCTCCCCTAGTGAATGTGTACATTTCACGGAACTTTTAAAATCTTCTGAGATTAGTGATATGCCAGTCGAAATGAGTAAATTTTTACGAAAAGAGAGGTTGCAGTCAGTGCTTCCGAATGTTGACATTGCTCTTAGAATATTTATATGTGTGGCACTTACAAATTCTGCAGCAGAACCCTCGTTTCCGGCTCTTAAAAGACTGAAATCTTACCTACATTCTATGTTCTCTGAGGAGAGTTTGAACGCCTTGTCCATTCTTCACATCGAAGCCGACCTCCTAACTGATAACCGTGTGAACTAAGATATGATCAACGAGTTTTCTGCTTTCAAAGCCAGGCGAAAACTTTGCTGACTGGTGAGTTTTTTTTCTTTACTCATATTAGTTTTAAAAATTTAGGATTATATTGTGATTTTTAATATAGCTTAGAGCATATTCATTGGATTTAAAAACTACGTATTACCTGTTTATTTTACAGTTGCCGATGGCAGAACACGGAACTAAACCTCATTTATGTGCAGACTTGACCGAAGGCGCTCAACAATACTAAACAATACCCGAATGGCCCAGGCCACTCGGCGCTGTACAGTAAGTCATACTGATACTTTAGTATATTACAACTGATGCTTATTCTTGGCGTCTGCTGAAATGTATACTTATCGCGGAAATATACGTTATCGGAGAGTACGCTCAGATGAAAAAGTGTTAATAAGTAACGAAGTTCAGTTTTATTGATAAATACGTAAAAACTTTGCTAATACCATTGGAAAGAGCTATGGTGACAGCAGTAGCTGCAGTGCGAAACTGTTCAGCCCTTGCATGGATTAAAGATATTGTGTACACTTAGTACGCAGCATCTAGTTACACAAACCCTAAGTTCCATCGAAATCTCTAGAATAGTCCTTGCGTACCAAGCCCTTCACTCAAGTAATTTTTTGTAAACAAAAGCACATACATGTTATTGCTATAGCTTCAATTAGACTCCAATAGGATAATGAGCAATTAAAAATTAAAAGAATAGTGAGAGAAAATGATTCCTTGGCACCAAAACTGTTCTGAGCAGTCCCAGAGAAAATTTCAAATCTTCAGACTGGGAAACGGACACGGAATAGGTGTTGATCGATAACCATAGTTTCTTTGGACACAATTTACTGTTTGCCGCTGCTGCAGACAGACTTCAGCTGCCTATGGTAGAACTTTACCGAAAAAGTTAAAAAGTGGTCTAAAATTGTAATAAGGATAAGGTAAAATATAAACAATGCATCTTAAAGTAAGTAACATAAATAAGAATGAAGTCATAGAACCAGCTAATGAGTTCTTGTAGTTAACGCAGTTGAAGGCAAAGACTGTACAGACAGGAGGAAAAATAAACAAAATGCTGAAAACAGGTTAGAGTACTTTTAAGAAATGGAAATGAGCGTTTGGCGTCATTGGCTGGGAGGCCCCTTACGGGGCAGTCTGGCCACCTTGGTGCAGGTCTTATTACATTCGACGCCACATTGGGCGACCTGCACGCCGGATGGGAATGAAATGGTGATGAAGACAACACAACACCCAGTCCCTGAGCGGAGAAAATCCCCGACCCAGCCGGGAATCGAACCCGGGCCCCCTAAGACGGCAGACCATTCAGCTATCGGGGCGGACTTTTAAGAAATTAAACAGAGTTTTGAAAACTAAGCATCCGTTATTTCTGTAAACGAAAGTTTTTCATCATTTATGGCAGTGAAGTATGGACTTTAAATGTAAAATGTATTCAGAAACTGAAAACAGTTCACGAGAAATATTGAGGACTACCATAAGGGAAAGGAAATTAACGATTTTACAAGCAAAGAGGGAAATTGGAGACGGAAATATTACCATAATGAAAAAGAAAACTAGGTGGGCAGAATATGTAGAACCTGCAACTGTTTGGCTGTTATCATTTACCGTGAAGAATTTCAACAGTTACTGTTACGGCCATGTTTAAAATCTTTAAAATCTTAAATTAGAGAAGATAGAGCTTATTTAAACAAGATCATTATCTTATCGGGATTCATTTTCATGTGTGTTTGTTGCGTCAATCATTTACAGTTGTTGATGTCCGAGGTAAACTCGAGCTTTACCGACAAAATTTTGGAGATTTGTTGAGGCATAATTTCTGAGCAAGTTGGTATAAGAAGCCCATGATATCCCGTGGCTTATAACAGAGTAATAATGTGGTGGTTTATTCAGTTTGCTATCCTCATTAGCTTTGTTTCAATGAAAATTTCATAACAGAGAGAAAACATGTAATATGCAATCACCAAACTGCACAACAGAAAACACAGTGTATCGCAACAACTTGTAAGACGTCACGGTCTCCTGACCCTCATTGCTTACATGTTCCACCCTCACAATCATATTCCACACATCAAGACGCTTCATTCGAACCCAAACTCGATAAGATAAAGTCAATGTTGTATGAATTCATGTAAACAATATGCAATTGACAAGTGAGCGCACCACGGTTGAAATACTCGAGGCTGGCGTACACTCATACATTCCAGACACGACGGTCACAGAGGCTTTTAGTTTGGGAGAGAGGCCGCACAACGGGACTCCAGGCCCTTCAGAGGATGACCCAGCCAATGTCAGCCGATGATCGCCCGTAGCGGACAGCGTGGGCCCGAGTGGAAAGGGGGGAACAACCCCGTGTTCGGCTTAAAAGCAAATTCCGCTACATTGTGTGGGAGCGACCAGCCTATGCATTCTTTACATATAACACGCAGTTTCAGAGATTTTCACAGGGAGATAGCAAACACCAAACGCCAAAGCTACAGGTTTCTGGGTTGGTCGCCTTAAATGAAACGTCATTCTCCGGTTTAAGAAGAGCAATGCTGATTGGCAGACGATATTTCTGACGCCTTGAGCTGAAGGAATAATGGAAGAGACCGAAAGATATACCCCTTCACTTCTGGCGTGGAGAGGCGCCGGACCATTGTCGCTCTTGGAGCAAGAACACGTAACGAGAGCGTGCGCGCGCGTACGTGTACTCAAAAGAGCGAGGAACAAGTCTCTCCTCAGTACTTCACTGGGAGAGCACCTCTGTCGAGAGGTGACTCTATATTGAGTCCTTGCGATTAAGCGATGTTCACTGTGTTGACCGACCCACTTATTGTGCGGTGTGAACGGACAGAGTTATAGTTAAACGCCTGCGAGCGAATTTTGAGTGGCATCACGGTGGACTGGTTATCTGACCGGTGTACCATGCCAATAGTTAGACTAGAGGCGAATAGGAATCCTTGACTTCATCAAGGCGTAGGGAGAGTTTGATTGGCGAAGGTCGATCCAGATATAACGAGAGGTATCTTATTTGTCAGCAGCGAGCGGCGCAGACAGCAGTCATCGCAGCTTACGGTATTGTGCGCTACAGCTATTGCGAGCCCCATATTTCCTCCAAAACAGTACACTTCACTGCATTTCACACACGACAGCCTTGACCGTACCTAAGAACATTCTAAAGGATAATTATTCAAGTTGATTAGGCGTGCTTCTCAGCCATTCTGCCAAGTTAACTACCATCTTAAACTTTGTGTAGAAATTTCATTAGCGAATCGTATCCTTGAAAGGTAACTTCACATTCCGAAAAGAACCAGGATATAACTTGTTCGATTCATAACTAAAAATGTCATTGTGATTTCTCAGAATTTTTGCAAAATAAATAATAACTTTCGTTAGTTTCATGTTTTTCTTACACGAACTAGCACTATTCCAGTACCCAAGTATCCCACTAGTTACGTAAGAAATTTTGTGAATTTTTGTGTCATTTCCTTATAGCGGACGACTCCAGAAGATATTTATTGCTGAAAGTTTTTCAGGCATTTACGAGCGTCTGTCTGACTTCTGTAGTAGTGTGTGGGTGTAAATTGCATCTTGCAGGGCCACAGGGTAAAGGGTACATCTCAGATTAATCCGTTGCGCAGAATAACAGAATAATAGATCAGCCCCACACCTGAGAAACTTTCAGGCGAAACACGTACTATATTATCACAATGTGTTCAACCTATTCTGTCACTGTACACTACGCTACTGTAGCGAAACCAAGCTTCCCCTCTAATTAATATTGCTACTGGTAACGACCGTTTCATGCAAAGAATTAAACAAAATCTTAATTGATCTTTAAACAAAAATAATGCTCGGGAATAATGTTAAGGAACGGGGCATAAATCAGATAGATCACGCTGAATATATTTAAAAGTCTCTTGCGTTTAGCGCTGGGACAACTAAAAGGATTGATGAAATTTGACGGTCGCCAGAATTTACCTAATAGTAATCTTACTTGTAGTAGAATAACTATTAATACTAATCAGCACAACAAGTTCCCTCAGTGTCTTCGGCATACTAGTTAATAATATGCCCCTATATGTAAACAAACTTTATCCAGTACGAAAGTATGAAATTTAAAGCTTTCCAGCTGTGTAAAAACTCCACCAATGAAAATTTGCCTATTCTCCTGTTTCTGGTCAAAGCTAACATACTTAATGGCGGCAACTTTGCGTCAAGCATCTGTAAGTAGCAGTTAGAATAAAATATTGTAAAATCCATTGCAAAAGATCTCCAGACATAAAAAAGGGAAAGCAGTTCGTATAAACACTACTAATGTCGATTTACATACAATAAGAAAAAATAATTGAATATTTCTGATTACTGTAAGAATGCATGCACGTGCTAAAATAATTTAACATACTCAGATAGTAACTGAAGCAAAGTTTTACTGTGAAAACATTATGCAATCAATTCAGAGTGAGAAATTACTGGAACAGTTATTTATGTAATTTTGTTACAGTTTAATTTTAAATGGATGACAGTGAGAAAACCTGAGTATGAATTTAGCAAAACAAAATTGATTTATATTTAACACATCATTTCAAAAAACATAATCGCGAAAGAAGAGTGCCGTAACCTTAACAGTGTTGGAAGAAAGGAACTTAGATGTGACAAACGGTGAGTTATTGTCTGACGTTGGTTGCACACAAACACACGTACATATTCCAGTTACAGCAATCCTTGTTAAAGATGTCGCTGCCGCTTTCCTTTTGGAACTGATGCTATGAAGATGCAGTAAAAGATGCGTATCATCTTTTGTTTGGGGGAAGCATTGGTGGTCGACGATGTAGAACATATATAATCTGTAGTGAGCGACGTTATGTCAGCTAACGTCACTGCGTGTAATAAACACTGTTTATAGTACGCAGTTCAGTGTATATGCTAAACATTAAAATTAGTACACTCTGTAAACTTGTCCGTTTGCAGTAACTGCATTCCTATTACTCCACAGTACATCATTTCGCGATAAGAGGGACATTGCGTGACACTTTGGAATTTTAACTCTGTAGTCCGCTTTGCGTTTCGTTATCTGTCCCATTAATAGACGTTTCGCTGCATTATAGGAGATTATAGAAAAAATGCCATTTAAAAACATTTTGTTCACAATTTTTTGTTTCAGGCCACAATAGACTGGAAAGTGTTAACGTGTGTTTAGTATGAACTGTGACGTTCGCGGACGTAATGTCTTTCACTACGGATTACGTATGTTCTCCATCGCCGAGCAACTATCGAGACTCATCTAAGCTCTCACTCTCGCAGGATAATACTGCAATGGAGTCGTATTAAACCGTTTCTGTTCATTTTAATATTATCCAAATGATGTTAAAATTAGGACAAAAAATGTTAGATAAAAAACAGTAAACACAGCAAAATAAAATCCATTCAGTCTGTGACAGTTACAGCTGAAGCAGTGATGCATTATATTACATGCAAATACTAGTATGCGATTCAGATATTGACAGATGCGTATACATGTTCATTGCGTTCTTCGCAGTACATAACAAATACAGAACTTTTCCCTCGCAGGTGTTCGCTATTGACTCTACCACCGACTGAGTGACTCACAGAGGTTGGCAGCCCACTCCATGTAAGCTTTCGCCAATTTGCGTTTTTCGGCACGGAGAGCCTCACAGGCAGGAACTGCAACGCCCCCGTCAGGAGGGTTGAAAAGACGCGCTGCGGTCAGATCGCGGGCAGTCTAGGTTCAGTGTTGGGGTCGCCCGCTCGCGGTTAACGCGACCTGCAATGCAGTCTTCGTTAGATGGACATTTGTGACCTCCTCCTGAACAGATTCGATTTGAATTGCTTTACTGAACACTTTGCTTGTATAGTGGCCTGCCGTGTACCCAGACGCTGCATCTAATAAAGTTAAGTAATATCAAACTGTTGCTTACCAAGTGTTGTTCGTCTCATCGCTCTTTTGTGTTCGAGTACCACCTCAACCTCAAGACTTACCCCTGGAGTGGTCTCGTACTTTGGAGGTCGACGGTTCAAATCCACGTCTGGCCATCGTGATTTAGGTTTTCCGAGATTTCCCTAAATCGCTTAAGGCAGATGCTGAGACGGTTCCTTTGAAAGGGAAATGCCGATTTCCTACCCCATCCTTCGCTAATACAAGCTTGTGCTCCGTCTCTAATGACTAGTTGTCGACGGGACGTTACGTATGCGAAAATGGTGGCAACCAGGCCCAAGTGAGTATCGAGTCTCGTAAACTATGGTCTTCACGTACCTCCAACTGAGGAACTCCATTGGTTTCAAGTGTGGTGAACGAGATGGCTATGGAACACGACCGACGCGACCATTCCGTTGTTGTACAGTCCGTACACCAATGTGGTTCCTAACATCGAGTGCAAAGTGTGTCTGTGCTACTTCATGTTGAAACAACATAAATTGACGAATTGTCAGTGGCACATTTACGAACTGTTGGAGGGCACGCTTCAAGAACTCAGTTCAGCTTATAAGAATGTACACCATGTGATCAAACTATTCGGACACCCCCAAAAACATACGTTTTTCACATTAGATGCATTATGCTGCCAGGAACTCCATATCAGCGGCCTCAGTAGTCATTAGACATCTTGAGAGAGCAGAGTGGGGCGCTCCGCGGAACTCACGGACTTCGAACATGGTCAGGTGATTGGGTGTCACGTGTGTCATACGTCTGTAAGCGAGATTTCCACACTCCTAAATATCCATAGGTCGACTGTTTCCCGACGTGATAGTGAAGTGGAAACGTGAAGGGACACGTACACCACAAAAGCGTAGAGGCCGACCTCGTCTGTTTACCGTTAGAGACTGCCGACAGCTGAAGAGGGCTGTAATGTGTAATAGGCAGACATCTATCCAGACCATCACACAGGAATTCAAAACTGCATCAGTATCCATTGCAAGTACTATGACAATTGGGCGGGATGTGAGAAAACTTGGATTTCATGGTCGAGCGGTCGTAAGTCACAAATCACGCCGGTAATTACCAAACGACGCCTCGCTTGGTGTAACGAGCGTAAACGTTGGACGATTGAACAGTGGAGAAGCGTTGTATGGAGTGACGTTTCACGGTACACAACGTGGCGATCCGATAGCAGGGTGTGGGTATGGCGAATGCCCGGTAAACGCCATCTGCCAGCATGTGTAGGGCCAACAGTTAAATTCAGAGGCGGTGGTATTATGGTGTCGTCGTGTTTTTCATGGAGGGGCCTTGCACCCCTTGTTGTTTTGCGTGGCACTATCACAGCACAGGCCTACACTGATGTTTAAGCACCTTCTTACTTCCCACTGTTGAAGAGCAGTTCGAGGATGGCGATTGCATCCTTCAACACGATTGAGCCTCTGTTCATAATGCACGGCCTGTGGTGGAGTGGTTACACGATAATAACATCCCTGTAATGGACTGGCCTGCACAGAGTCCGGACCTGAATTCTATAGAACACCTTTGGAATGTTTTGGAAAGGCGACTTCGTGGCAGGCCTCTCCTCAGTGCAGCACACCGTGAAGAATGGGCTGCCATTCCCCAAGAAACCTTCCAGCACCTGATTGAAAGTACGCCTCCGAGAATGGAAGCTGTCATCAAGACTAACGGTGGGCCAACATCATATTGAATTCCAGCATTACCGATGGAGGGCGCTAAGAACTTGTTAAGTCTTTTTCAGCCGGGTGTCCGGATACCTTTGATCGCAAAGTGTACGTTAAGTTCACTCACATAAACCTTCACAGCCAACTTGCGTTGATTTGGTCGATACACCAATAAGTTGGGATTTTCGTCTTACCGTACATGACTAATCCTATTGTTGATCATACGCTCTTTGTAAACGTGGCCTTATCTGCAAACAACACGAAAGCTGGAAAATTGTGGTTTTATACGCATTGCTCAAGGAACGAATTTGCAAACTTCACGTTGCCTGCAGTGACTGCAACATCTGTGAATGGTACGGCTGCAGTCGTCGTTCGTTTACGAATGTCAAAACGGTAGTTTGGCTCGTGTTCACAAGCCGTGCTGCGCGCCGACTACTGGTGGCGCCATTGTCACCAATAGCGTGTTACTAGGTTCTTTCCCAACAGGCTTACCTAGCATACCTCGCACAACCAGTGTCTTACAGTCTCACCTAGAAGGATCCGGATCATCTTAGGTGCCTACGTACAGACGCAAAAGTACTGTTGTGTGGCCTAACTCACTGCCGGGAAAGTTGAACCTAGCGACGTTAGGCTGCTCTTCAAGTGCATTCAGTGAATTACTACACAAAGTACAGTAGTGATCAAAAGTATTTTATAGGAATCTTTAGTCAGAACTACGTAAAGATAAGTGTGTAATAGAAAAAATTGCCACTGGAATCAGGTTATCAATTTAGTGCAAAACTACGTTTACTTTAGGAACGCTATCTTACATCGGAACAGAAATAAAAATTCTTCTCGTGCAGAAGTAATTTGTAGATATAACGTATGTAGGAGTAAAACAAAAATGTTTTGGAATCTGAAGAACAAGTCAGTATTTCGTTGCAAAGCCATGGGTTTTGATCACAGCTTCACATCTGTATCTGAAGAATAAATCAGTATTTCACTGCATAGCCATGGGTTTTGATCACAGCTTCCCGTCTATATGGCACTGAATCGACAAGCTTCCGTAACAGGTAACGTGGAGGTTTTCACTATTCGTACAACAAGGTAGGAGCAAACTGATTCTTGTTTGAGTAGCTTCTACAACGAACACGTCGATAAAACGCATCCTAGAGGTGTTCAGATGCCTTTAGATGAAGGCTCTGGCTTGGCCACTTCAAATGTTGGAGCTTTTTATCTGAAAAGCAATTTTTTAAATGGTAAGAGGTATGTTTTGAACCACTGATCTGCTGGAATATCCATTAAGAGGCATACTGTTTCTCACATATGGAACCATACACAGGAAACGGTCCATTCTTCTTCTATTTGGACTAGAAGGTCAACCCCGCCCCCGTCTGGATAAAGATCCCCACATCATGACGCTGACACCACTGTGCTTAGTGGTCGGTACCTAGTACTCTTTGGTTTCTTGAGCGTCGTCTACACTGCGCACCATCAGGAGGAAATACATTAAATTTACTTTCTTCATTCCTTAGAACCTTAGAGTAATTTGTACCATTCGAAGTTTGATGGGTCTTTACAAACTCTGTCGAGGCCTTCCTGTTTCTTGAATTTATGGGTGATTTGCTTGATGATCATCTACTGTTTAAATCACCTGCTGGTAGGCGACGGTTTACAGTAGAGACATGTAGCTTCAGTCCATGCTTCTACTCCATATCATCCATAATTTGTCGAGCCGACTCTCTTTGATCAGCAACCGACTGTTTACAAGTCACTCTGTTCCCTCTTCTCGTTTTCCTAGGGAACCTGACCTTAACTTATTGGTTACTGTACCTTCCTGTTTTTGCCACTCCACACACTTGTTAGTTGTTGTGATATTCTATAGTCTCTCGCAACGCTAGACTGTCACTTCACCTTCTTCATAACATGCAAAACAGTTTGTCCCTCATCAGCTGAGTATTGCTTGTGTTTTGGCTTGCTCCTAGTTGTCACTACAAATAAACAAACACTTCTCGAATTCCTAAGTAATAATAGTTAATGAATACTGCACCTCCAAGACAAATTACAAAATAATTTTGAGCTAATAGAGTATACACTTACATTGTTATCGTATGACCTTGCTTGTTTACTGGATATGTAACCGCAGCGGCGTGAAGCTGTTGACGGAATGACAAAGTTGCATGCGTTGCTCTGTTGTGACACCAAGCGAAAAGTATTGACAACGTAACATCTCAACTAAAAGATACTTTCGAGCGCTACTGTATGTATAGGGTAGCTCTTCAGAGTGAACCTGTGTGTCACGCTGTGTTTCAAAGTTAGTCGTTTAAGTACAAAACACTGGAATTAAAACAAAACTGAGACAGAACCGATCAATACTGAACGCAAGCTTGAGGGCGAAGTGTAAGGTGCCGACTCACGTGGCCGTGAGCGACTGGAGCGTGTTTGCTTCCAAACAAGACACACAGTACACGCCGTTTACATTCGCACTGTTCTGCAGCTATTTTCAGTTCAGCACAGATACAAAGATAAATGAGGGCAAGGAATCAAACGAAATGAAGTTATAACATCCTTTCCGGGTCTGTATCCGGATCGAGAAGTCACCTGGACACAGAAGTTCCACGGTCCACATGAGTATGCTGTTGCACGATCTCGTCGCTACTGAATTCGGGCTATAAGCGGCGGCTCCTTCATACGCCACGGAAGGCCAACAGCACATGCCTAAAGAATCATCATAACCTCCCTCTAACGCAAGTAAACATGTAGCGTCCCAGTGGTGGGACCTGGCTAATTCTACAAATCGCTGTCAAAAACTATTCCGATACCTGAATCAAAGACCCTTGTTTGTAATGTCTGATAAAACAGGGTTACAGTTCTTACTTAAACGGTAACCTCTGTCTGCATTTATAAGATTGTCTCATAATCGAATTTCGATGAATTCTTTTAAAACACAGTCCCAGTAGCGAGACGCAGCGGCAAACGTTTCTGTCTCTTCATACAACATTTTATGTCCCTCGGTAAGATGGCATTCTCAGGCTGAAACAAGCTTGTGTGGCACTGGTGCTCAAGATATCGGTCGTGAATAGTCCGAATGTTTGACCAATGTAAGCTCTCCTATACTGGCAGGGGATTATTATATATAGAGCTTCCTCCATCTAAAGTCATCCTTTATTGAGCCAAGGAACGCTCTAATCTTGGCTGGGTGACGAAAAACAATTTTGGTCTCTTATGTTTTAAAAGGTCTTCCTATTTTCGAACGTATGTTCCCAGAAAAAGGTAGGACAGCTAGCGATTTACATGTACCTCCTAATGGTTCCAGGCGCTTCAGTCCGGAAACGCGCTGCTGCTACGGTATCAGGTTCGAATCCTGCCTCGGGCATGGATGTATATGATGTCCTTAGGTTAGTTAGGTTTAAGTAAAGCTAAATTTAGGGGACTGATGGCCTCAGATGTTAAGTCCCATAGTGCTTAGAGCCATTTGAACCTAATGGTTCCCACGAACGTTCAAACTGTTTGCCTATATAGTCATTCTGGTTGAATACAACCTTAAGATGATGCAGCTCATATGTCAAGATTTCTGCGTCTGAAATGGCATAAGTTTTTCTTGCTAAAGTCCGCAGGATCTCAGTGCGTAGGAACGGTGGATGATAGCTCGCTGCATGTAGATAGGCTTTCGATAAGCAATGTGTCTCAGTGTCTCATCGTCCTTTCTGTAACAAGACATATAGAAACATAAGCTTTGAATACTTTCAAACTCCATCGTGACTTGATGCTGGAATTATGGCAATTAAAATGACTTTGCAAACGGTTAAGACCGTCTCTCCCAATTGGCCATATCATGAACATATCGTCGACTTACATCCAAAAACAAGTCGATTTTAAAAATACCATCCTCAACGCCGTGTCTTCAAAATCTTTCATAAATAAATTGGCGACTATTGCGGACAACGGGCTGCACTAGCTACCCCATCAGTTTGTTCAAACATTTGTCACTGAATAAAATGTACGTCGAAGTTAGCACATGGCGACAGAGTTAAGTTGTTTCCTCATCCAGTTTTTTACCTATTAACGAGGTATCCGAGGAATCCGGGTAATAGGCGACACTGCATCAAAGTTGAGAGGCAAATCCTAGGAACCAAGACATAAAGACGTCAATCGCCATACGCTGTACAAAGTTGGAAATATTATGTTCGCATTTTATGTGGGCCTAGAACAGACGCTAAACACTTGTCCAAGTTGTGTGTGGGAGCACCCAAATTACTCACAGTCGGCCAGTGCGGAACCCTTTGCTTATGTGCCTCGGGTAGATCGTATATCTCGGCGGAACGGCAACACCAGAACGACGTTTTTTGAGCACGTCGTCAGGTAATGAACTCTGCTTCAGAAGTGAGAGCAAAATGAAATTATTCTGTAACGAGCTACCAGAGACCACGGGCTCTGAATGCCAAAATTCTCTGGAAATATCACTAAAAAATCTCCGAAATTTTGCTGGTGAAGTTCTGCTTCAACCTTCATAGGGATTAACTGATAATATTCTCTTACCCGATTATTGGTGGAAGGCGTGGTTTCAAACAAAAGTTGGATATCAATATACAAAAGTATTTTTGATACAAATTTTTCATTTATTTTTTCTGCCAGAATTATATCACCGTTATGAACAGCTGGTTCTCCTAAATTTCCATGCGCTGGCGAAAACTGCATGTCACTCGTAAATCAGGTGAGATCACGAATCAGTCTGATTTCTGATATTCCTTCACTCTAACAGCTTAACGGTATGTCGGCATCGCTCGCCAAGCATTTCGTTCTCAATACGTTACGGTTGGCTCTGGTTTGCATGGAGACTCCGCCTTCAAAACAACAGTTTAAGGATCAGTGAATAGCTCCAGAATATTCTTCTTTAAACTAATACTTCTGTATCTGCGTTGAATATGCAGCAACAAGAGTGCCTCTTCCGCGGCGTGTATTGAATCAGCCGTTGTGTTACTGGAGCTGGCGCTGATTCATTTGATGGGGCCACGCGTGTAGTTGACCAATATATTACATACGATAAGTTGCGTAGCAGAGTGTCGTATGTGCTCTCCGAAACTGAGCTGCAGCGCTCCCAAATAATCCCGGCGTCCGATGTGTCCCCGCTGGTATCGCGTAATATAACGCGCCATAAATGATTTTATGATCCGAACGGCCGGCAGTAAATCTACATCCCGCTGACGTAGAACACCCATATTTTCATTATTACCGATTCCGGCAGAGTAGCTAGTGTGGAAGCTCTTGGGTCTCATTTTCAGAGCGCGTGGTAAGTCTCTTTCCTCGAACGGATCTGTTCACTGCTAGATTTTACAGCTTTAGAAGGTTTCAAAATTTTTCGTTTTTGAAGTAGGCATTAATTCTGTAGAAAAACATTTTAGAAGGAAAATGATATGAGTGAATGTGAAGTGGTAGGAACGTAAAAGCTTACATTGTCAACTTCAAGGCCGCAAAAGACAAGAGGAATGGAGCAGTTATCAAATTTATATTTACCATTGCAGTGGTTCATGTAAATTGTTTTGGCAGAAAACTAAAAACACAGATGAAGAAACCACACTAACCACCATTTTCTCTCCTTTTGTAGACTCACTCGAGTGTGGTGTCTTCCACAGTCCGCACAGTCTGTTAAGACCGTAATCGTAAATAAAAACGGTTGTTCGTCTTTTTGTACAATTAACTATACATAAACATTTTCTGTGCCAAGTCCAAGTGTTATTATGTAGCCAAAAACTTCACATTAATTTAGAGAAGACCAAGAGACTCTAAAATATGTGCCGTATTCATAAACAACTTTCACGACTGAAAATTAAAATGGAAACCTTGGAAAACCGGGAACCCTTTAATTTCCTACTCTCATTCCGGGACACGGTGGGAACGCCACAGTGTGTCGTAATTAAGAGCGAAAACTGGCACCAGAGGAAGTGTACTGTTAAGGAGACAATCAATATCCATAGCGAAATAATATGGTCAGTGGTTGAGCTGCCACGAGGGGATTACCTTTGATACATGAGAGTTCACGGTGAACAATTATCTACTGAAAACGTATTTGTGTTGTATTTCCGTGCTGCAATAACTGTTATTATAAAAACCTAAATCTGCATTCTGCTTTTTACTGCAAGTCCCTGATCGTCTTCTAAGACAGTGGAGCCCTCTCATGAGTGCCTCCTGTACGAAAAATAGGTACGAGATAGCGACTCTCATGGCGCTTTGTATAGTGTTATTCATTACACGGATCAACCTACAGCGTATGTGAAACGCCTAAGTTACGTTTTCTCGTAATACGCCGTTGACTCCAACAATGTTCCAAGTGTGCATGGACACTATGAAACAACCTATGATCTCCTTGGTGGTTCCAATAATGAGCTTAACCTTCTCAGCAACAAGACAGCATTCCATAAACTATTACCGGCCTACGCGGCCTCTACATAGTTAATGTAGAGAAACTGGAGATGGAATAGATGTTACTATAATTATGCCGTAATACATTTTTCTCGAAGCTCTGAAATTACTGAAATGTTTTCGTTCCAGTGGACTGTATTCCCAGCAGTAGTCGACGATATTGGCAGTCACAAGTGCTCAATTATTTCATTTGGGTCATCTTTGTAGTAGATGTACTATGGAGACTGATAGCTAATGTTCTATTTCTGAATGTCTCTAATGCCTCTGTCCAGTGCACCCCCTATTGTTGATTTCATAACGTATGTCATTAATGTTTGGGGTTTTACTACTACTCCATTCGCTTTCTTATAAACATCTGTGTGATATAATGTTTTACCAAATCTTTTCTCTATCTTTTGATGAATACATATCGAATTTTGAAGTTTTCTAAGAATATTGGGTTCAGTAAACCTGCAGTTCTTTTAAATACTGTACTCTTTTAAATACTGTACTCTTTTAAATACTGTACTCACACCTTTATCACATATTTTGTTAAACTTATAGCTTGTATACCCAACATATACAATTTTTCTAAGATAGCCTTGTGAAGTTCCATGACATCATCGTCCTCAATGTGATACTCTTGCTGCTTCCCTGTAATGTCTTTCCTCTACTTTCATAGAAACACTGTTTTCTTTTCAGATTTAACATTGTCATCTTCTTCATATTCTCATCTTTATCTATCTTGTTTTTCTTCTTCTCCTCTTCTTCTTTCTGTTTCTTCTTCTCCTTTCTGAACGCCTGGGTAGAGATTGAGTAATGGTCTTAAATGCATTCTTCAGCTCTGACTCAGCTTCGTCTTGTCTTTTCTTTTTGAGTGCTTCTTGTGGAGTTCAACAAACCTGATGAGATCTTTTATCACATAGTGGGCACAGCTGGGATAGAGCTGTTGGTTGAATCAGTTTACATTCTTCGACATAGTTGGTGTAGTGTCGAGAAATTTATTCCATATTTATTAACGATCTTTCTCAGCAAAGAAATCACTATTCTATCATCACTTTACTATCTGCTTCTTTTGGTGTTATCTCTCTGTTTTCCTTCTTCTTGTATTTTGTCATACTGCCTTCACAAAGAAAATACAAATGAGGGAACTGCACATTACTTTGTTTTCCGCTATGCCATTATACTTTGTAACAGAATGTAAAGAGTTGTCTTTATGTTGTGTTTTTATATTTAGTAACAAATAGACTCCTAAAACTATTATTCTGTGTAGTATCCACATTGTTGCACATTTCTGGTGCTGTTGGGTAGCCCCCCCCCACCCCCCCACCCCCCACACACACACACATCCCCCCCAACACCCCCCCCTTCCCACACACACACACACACACACACACACACACACACACACACCACACACACACACACACACACACACACACACACACACACCCCACACACACACACACCCCACACACACCTCACCCCCCCCCACACACACACACACACCCACACACACAGACACCCCCCCCCCACACACACACCACTCACACACACACACACACACACACACACACACACACACACCACACCTCCCCCACACACACACACACCACACACACAGCCCCCCCCCCACACACACACACACTCCCCCACACATACCCCCACACACACCCCCACACACAGCCTGGTAATTAGGTAACACTATCAATATTTGAGAGTTGCATGCAGCACCTATGCTTACTGAAAATAGTATTTAGACTTCTTTCCGTAAAACTATATAACATTTATGTACACAGAGGTGAACCTTATGGTACATTCACATTGTACATTGTGTATTTTGTTACCGAATTTTGCTGAAACATGAGGCATTTTGTTTTAGTTTGTGGGCAATTTGTTACAGTTTTGGAGCAATTTTTGCAGAAATATAGCGCAAAGTGTTAGAATTTTTCCCGCAACGTACGAAGGGGAGATTTTTTACAGTTTGCATACAATTTCAAACAGCTTTGGGACAATATTTTACCATGTGTGGAACTATGTTGCGGTTTTGAGGCATTTCATTATACTTTGGAGGCCAAGTTGTAGCAGTTTTGGGGCGATTTGTTACAGTTTGGGGCAATTTGTTATGGTTTGTGTTGAAATTTGTTACAGTTTCGACGCATTTAGTTACAGTCTTGACAGTTTGCTAAATTTTTTACATAACCTGAAGATATATAGGGAGAAGTGTTATATAGCGTCCCTGATTCATTGCATGAATTTTCCAGTTTCCAACCATATTTCCACATTATATAAGGTATTCAAAGTCCGAGCAGTCCCTCATTCACTACATGAGTTTTCCAGTTTCCAACCATATTTCCACATTATATAAAGTATTCAAAGTCCGAGCATCAACTGAAATATTTTATAGCAACTTTCATAAAATCAAGCTCCGCAAGATCTTGAATAACTCTTGAGTTTGAGAGTTGTCGGAAATATTTCAGAGTTTAATTACAGTGAAATATATTCAATGTTAGTTAAATATATTTCAGTATTCTACAACGTAGAGGATTCTGGAATTTCCCTAAGTCCAATCACAGAACTGTTTCCCGTTACATGTCCTGGCATTATCACAATCAGCGGAACACCTCCTGCACAAGCTCAATAACAATTCTCGGTGATATAAAGTTCAAATCGTATTGTAGTGATTTGAATGGCACTCACTATATAGTCATAGTCATCTAATTTTTCTGTTCTGAATGCATCTGAGGCATTATTTGGTGTTAACTCTGCATCCACAATTTACGGGAATTGTGTAAACATGTGACGCAAATGCCCATGAAAACCTGAAAGAACCCATTGTCTGGGGTGCTGTGTAAGTTGTAAAAGACCCTCATCGCTATCATGACCTTCCACAACATTGTTCAGCAAAAGACATCTTGCAGACATTGAAGGAGGCACACCTGTATTTCGTCTTGCTCTTTGATCATTTTGTTTTTTGATCACAAACCTGTGACACTTCTCACTGTTCATCTAGTATACGGCAATTCATGACTTTCACCAATCAGAAGGGCTACTGTGTCACATCGAGACCTATTTTCAAGAGTTGTAAGTACAAAATTTTTCTCGCTAGTTCTGCTAATCTAGAAGCCGTAGCCTTAAAAAAGCAACTATATGCACCGCAATTACTTACGATTGTATAAAAGACGTTAGAAAAACGTAAAATTTCTGGATTTTGACAAAACTTCGAATAATTTAGTTATATTGCCTCCTGACGAAAGAGTTCACCAAATGAAGATGCATATGGGCGGTATGAAGTATAGCACTTCACTGTCACATGTAACATTCTTGTAGAGGTCTTGGTTATAAATTGAGTCGTTCAGTTTTTGAACTTGGGGAACATTCATCTTTAATTCTACCGTAAAGTTACTTATTCTTCCTATATCACATTTCCCCAAAGACACCTGTATGCTGCTCTAACACATATTGCTATATCAGTACATACCTCCAGTAGATTGTTGTGATGATTGTCTCGTTCAGAACCAGTGATGCTTGATAATACTGCTTATTGAGAACACCAGAATGGTAGCAGATGCACACTGACAGCCATAGAGTGTCACATGTCCAAGTCTGTATCTGACATGTAATGTGAAAGAATTTCATCGTGACTTCAGTACAGCAGTAAAGCGGTTCAGAGAGGCTGCGCGGATTCTTTGTAAGTCTCTGTATCACACTAAAATACCGAATGAATAATATAAAATGAGGGCTATTCGGACAGTAAGGTCCAATTGGTTGTGAAATGGAAACCCCAGTGAAAACAAAAAATGTTTTCAGAATGAGATTTTCACTCTGCAGCGGAGTGTGCGCTGATATGAAACTTCCTGGCAGATTAAAACTGTGTGCCCAACCGAGACACGAACTCGGGACCTTTGCCTTTCGCGGGCAAGCGCTCTACCATCTGAGCTACCGAAGCACGACTCACGGCCGGTACTCACAGCTTTACTTCTGCCAGTACCTCGTCTCCTACCTTCCAAACTTTACAGAAGCTCTCCTGCGAACCTTGCAGAACTAGCACTCCTGAAAGAAAGGATATTGCGGAGACATGGCTTAGCCACAGCCTGGGGGATGTTTCCAGAATGAGATTTTCACTCTGCAGCGGAGTGTGCGCTGCGCTTGCCCGCGAAAGCCAAAGGTCCCGAGTTCGAGTCTCGGTCGGGCACACAGTTTTAATCTGCCAGGAAGTTTCAAAAAATGTTTTATTTGCAACAGTTTGCTGTACCTTCTAACTACTTCTCGAAATAGTCGCCGCTCCGACTTATACATTTCTCGTATTGTTGTACCAGCTTTCCAATACCCGCACTTTCCGCCACTTCTCTACGTTGGTCTGCAGTTGGTTGCCTGTGCCAAAATGCAATCTTCGTAGGCAGCGGTTCATGTGAGCAGAGCTGAACATAAAAGGGAGCCAGGTCTGAACTGTATGGTGGGTGATCAAACACTTCCCATCGAAAACGCTACAGGGTCGTCCTCATATCCCCTGCAGTGTGCGGCCAAGAATTGTCGCAACGAAAAAAATGCATGATGTGTACAGTATATGGAGTTGCATAAAGTCAGGTGAAACCTTGCATCGGGCACCGATACTTGGCGGGAGACAATATTGTTCTATGTGTCTTCTCGTGTTCATTGTGTTCTCAGAACTGAAAGGTGCGACGTGAAGCGACCATCAGGAATGTTCGAGACACTGCCCAACACATGTGTGCAAAGCTTCATCGGATTTTCATTGGTCTCTCCATTTCGCGAACTATATCACCTCAAATAAGTGACTGCATGTCGCAGGCACGTGTGATATCTTAGAAACAGCTTCATGCTAAGTAGTTCTCATTAAATCTACTTACATGACCATCTATCAATGACGACACCCATTTGTACTTTCTCGCATCTGGATAACACAAGATACTAATCAACTGCAACTGAAAGCTTCGTATACATTCTTAAGATCTATCATATTACAATGCCTTGTGAAGTATGTGTTTAAATGTAGTCTGTTTGGCCGGCCGGAGTGGCCGATCGGTTATAGGTGCTACAGTCTGGAACCGCGCGACCGCTACGGTCGCAGGTTTGAATCCTGCCTCGGGCATGGATGTATGTGATGTCTTTAGGTCAGTTACGTTTAAGCAGTTCTAAGTTCTAGGGGACTAATGATCTCAGAAGTCAAGTCCCATAGTGCTCAGAGCTATTTTGTAGTCTGTTTGCAGGCGATGCTGTTGTCTATAAGAAGAAAGTAGTGAATTTTGGGGAAATGAAAGCTGATACAAAGACTGGATGTTATAAATATAACTAACTGCACACACATCGTAAGACAAAAAAATTATGATTTATGAAAATTGGCCGCAAATTGATACAGATATCGACAGGAAATGTAGACGGATAAATGAGTGATGCTGCAGTACAGATTCATTGCTCAGCTTGCAAGGATGGTAAATAGGGGACATATGGCTACCAGGGCACCAAGTCCCTGCAAATTTCTTTCCGTGTGCTCATTTGGACGTAACTAAGCCTTGCAGCCAGTAGTGTGAACAATATACGCAGATGTCAGCTCTTGAGAGAGAACTTGTAGATGAGCCGGATGAATTAAACGGCGAATCGCTCATAATTTGAAAAGGAGCGATGCCACTATTTGATGACATTGGCAGGAACGCGCGAACCATGGCCGAACGCAGTGTCAAGAAGGAAGTGATTTACCTAGAGAGACGACATAACGTGAGGACCGAGCAGTCTCCAGAGAGGCACTTAGAGCCGCAGATTCATCATTATCATAGATATAACATGCGGCTGGTGCTTCAGTAACCACAATGATCATTAATCGGTTGTTGAGCTTATGCCGCCATTGGCCTCTGTACACCAACAAGTCGATCTGCAGTGGTGTCGGGCATAGTGACTTAAATCTCATTGAATGGAGTAGAATTGTCTTCAGTGATGAGTCCCGCTTTGAACTGAGTCAAGATGGCCAGTGAAGACCTGGAGATGACCCAGACAGTAGTGGGGTACCAACCTGACTGTCGCTTGCTACGTGGCCCGGTAACCAGGAGTGATGGTCTGGGATGCCACATCATTTCAGAGCAGGACCTCTTTGGTTGTTATCCGTGGCACCCTTACAGAATTGCAATGTGCCGACGACATTCTGTGCCCTGTTTTGATGCCATTCATGGAAAGCTGGATTACATTTCAGCAAGATAATGCTCATCTGCACATAGGGAGAATTTCTATAGCTCGTCTTCGTGCTTGCTAAACCCTGTCTTGGCCAGCAATGTCGCTGGATCTCTCCACAACTGAGCGTTTGGAGAATTATGGGCAGTGCGCTCCAACCAGCTCGGGATTCTGACGATCTAACGTGCCAGTCGGACAGAATGAGTCACGATATCCCTCAGGAGCACATCCAGCAATTCTGCCAACCAGTTCCAAGCCGAATAACTCTTTTATAAGGGCCAGAGGTATAGCAATGCGTTATTCACTTGCTCAGGTGATGATCATATCATGCAATTCTTCTGAAATTGTAATCATTTGCCGGCTGTTGTGGCCGAGCGGTTCTAGGCGCTTCAGTCCGGCACCGCGCTGCTGCTACGGTCGCAGGTTCGAATCCTGCCTCGGGCATGGTTGTGTGTGATGTCCTTAGGTTAGTTAGGTTTAAGTAGTTCTAAGTGCAGGGGACTGATGACCTCAGATGTTAAGTCCCATAGTGCTCAGAGCCAATTTGTAATCATTTGGTGTCTTTGTATGGCCATCACATTTGCCGATTTCCGTCCCGTTCGAATAATTCCTTCATGATGCATCTTTTTCTTATTTTAGAGTGTATATGGCAGAAGAAATCCAGTGCTGTATGATTACACTATCGGTGGGAACAGTAGCAGCCATATACTGGTAGTAAGTACGAGTAAGCGTCCGAACTGATCTAAACCGCTTACTGTACGATTACACAATAGATGGTAACAGTAACAGTCATACAATAGCTAGTACCTAGTAGCCCAGTCAATGGAGACCAAAACAGATCGAATAGCGGAAAGGATTCGTCTAGTCACAAATGATTCTACAGTTGTATGAGGCGCTGTGATTGTCAACTTACTGAAAATGCTGGCCGGGGAGGGGCGGGGTGGGTGAATGTATTGGTGGGGGTGCGTTTAAAGATAACCATTCCATTGTTTCCATGAATGACTCGAATACGTTTGGCAGTACAAAATTAATCTACATTAAATTTTCTACATAAAGAATCATGTTTATTGTTTTTCTAGTTTTCACGTTGCAGGGGATGAAGAAATCGCAGATACTTAAAACTAGTGTTCATAGTATAAAATAAATGCTTATTACTAAAATTTCTGCTCACTGTTCTATTCTGCTAGAGATATTATTCATTCGCAGTCATCCTATACGGCAGTTCTAGCGTATTCCGGGAAAGGCAACTTCATCCACGAGCGCCGCTCGCTTTTTAGTTTACAGATACACTATGTGTCTCCATCATTTCCTGTCCAGTTCTTTCATGTGAATAGACAAAATAATTACACTAACCTTGTGTTTATATAATGGATTCAGTGTCAGTTTATTAAGTGAGTACTAACTTGCAGTTGTTAACTGAGCTTTTGTGTAAACTACGTTCTATAAACAATGGCTGAGAAGTGCTTAATTTGTGGGCTGTTGTCAGTGACCTATACAGTTTTCGTGGGAAAAGGTTTGAATTGGTACATGTACAACCTTGCTGCTGTTTATCGTTGACAGCGTATTATACAGCCAGGTAACCATATTGTGGTCACTTGTTGGCGAATTAATGAAGCACTATAAAGCGAGCAACGGATAAGTCCCTTCAGGCGCACTCTCCTCCGTGGCCTCGGTGGCTCCGATGGATAGAGCGTCTGCTATGTAAGCAGGAGATCCCGGGTTCGAGTCCCGGTGGGGGCACACATTTTCAACATGTCCCCAATGAAGTATATCAATGCCTGTTTGCAGCTAGGGTGTCCATTTAACTATCATTTCATTCTAGCAAAGCTGCATGGTCATCAACGGTAACTGTTCTTTCGGGAACAGATACTACCGTCATATATAACACTATAAAGTTACTGCACTTCTGTCAAGATCAGTTGTGTTACTGGTAGACTACAAAAATATCTTCCGTTAAGGAATTTCTGGCACTTGTAGAGTGGGCTGCACAGAGTGGAAGCGCTTGCAAAGCACAAAGCTGGTGTGAATACGTATGGTGGAATGGGACTGCTCACTTTTAAGTCTAGAACCGTAATCTGCTGTAATGCTTACTTGTTCAAATATCTGAAACTTCGTAACACCTAGGTGACGTACTTTTATTTGAGAGGCAACCAATTAAGCCTCTGGGCCTCTTCGGACTTTGTGTGAGCCGAGGCTGGTGTGATGAATTTGACAGCCCTCATGCTGTGAAAAGTATTCCAGCTACTGATAGCGGAAACAATGAAATCGACGTTGTCGAATACACGTTGACAACATGTTACACTTGGAGCAAACTGTTCACTGTGATAGATGGTTGATAGCGCAAGCTGTTGAGCCCTTTTACATAATAGCTCACTTAACAACTGAAAAGCCTGCCGGGGTGGCCGAGCGGTTCTAGGCACTACAGTCTGGAACCGCGCAACCGCTACGGTCGCAGGTTCGAATCCTGCCTCGGGCTTGGATGTGTGTGACGTCCTTAGGTTAGTTAGGTTTAAGTAGTTTTAAGTTCTAGGGGACTGATGACCTCCGAAGTTAAGTCTCATAGTGCTCAGAGCCATTTGAACCATTTTTGAACAACTGAAAATAAATACTCAGTTAATAAAATGAAAAACTATATAAACACTAACTCACTGAGCCACACTAACCCATTGCCTATATGTCGGTGAAATAAATAAATGTCGTGTTACTAGGGCCTCCCGCCGGGTAGACCGTTCGCCGGGTGCAAGTCTTTTGATTTGACGCCACTTCGGCGACTTGAGCGTCGATGGGGATGAAATGATGATGATTAGGACAACACAATCTCCAGTCCCTGAGCGGAGAAAATCTCCGACGCAGCCGGGAATCGAACCCTTAGGATTGACATTCTGTCGTGCTGACCACTCAGCTACCGGGGGGCGGACTACCTGTCGGTGCTTACATACCTATATCGGAATCGGGCTGGGTAGCATATACGCTGCAGCTACGCTGTAAAACGGAAACTTTTTTACGACTCTTATACAGGGTGTTGCAAAAAGGTACGGCCAAACTTTCAGGAAACATTCCTCACACACAAAGAAAGAAAATATGTTAAGTGGACATGTGTCCGGAAACGCTTACTTTCCATGTTAGAGCTCCTTTTATTACTTCTCTTCGAATCACATTAATCATGGAATGGAAACACACAGCAACAGAACGTACCAGCGTGACTTCAAACACTTTGTTACAGGAAATGTTCAAAATGTCCTCCGTTAGCGAGGATACATGCATCCACCCTCCGTCGCATGGAACCCCTGATGCGCTGATGCAGCCCTGGAAAATGGTGTATTGTATCACAGCCGTCCACAATACGAACACGAAGAGTCTCTACATTTGGTACCGGGGTTGCGTAGACAAAAGCTTTCAAATGCTCCCATAAATGAAAGTCAAGAGGGTTGCGGTCGGGAGAACGTGGAGGCCACGGCATTGGTCCGCCTCTACCAATCCATCGGTCACCGAATCTGTTGTTGAGAAGCGTACGAACACTTCGACTGAAATGTGCAGGAGCTCCATCGTGCATGAACCACATGTTGTGTCGTACTTGTAAAGGCACATGTTCTAGCAGCACAGGTAGAGTATCCCGTATGAAATCATGATCACGTGCTCCACTGAGCGTAGGTGGAAGAACATGGGGCCCAATCAAGACATCACCAACAATGCCTGCCCAAACGTTCAGAGAAAATCTGTGTTGATGACGTGATTGCACAATTGCGTGCGGATTCTCGTCAGCCCACACATGTTGATTGTGAAAATTTACAATTTGATCACGTTGGAATGAAGCCTCATCTGTAAAGAGAACATTAGCACTGAAATGAGGATTGACACATTGTTGGATGAACCATTCGCAGAAGTGTACCCGTGGAGGCCAATCAGCTGCTGATAGTGCCTGCACACGCTGTACATGGTGCGGAAACAACTGGTTCTCCCGTAGGACTATCCATACTGCGACGTGGTCAACGTTACCTTGTACAGGAGCAACTTCTCTGACGCTGACATTAGGGTTATCTTCAACTGCACGAAGAATTGCCTCGTTCATTGCAGGTGTCCTCGTCGTTCTAGGTCTTCCCCAGTCGCGAGTCATAGGCTGGAATGTTCCGTGGTCCCTAAGACGCCGATCAATTCCTTCGAACGTCTTCCTGTCGGGACACCTTCGTTCTGGAAATCTGTCTCGATACAAACGTACCGCGCCACGGCTATTGCCCCGTGCTAATCCATACATCAAATGGGCATCTGCCAACTCCGCATTTGTAAACATTGCACTGACTGCAAAACCACGTTCGTGATGAACACTAACCTGTTGATGCTACGTACTGATGTGCTGTAGATTGCTGTAGAACAATGAGTCGCATGTCAACACAAGCACCGAAGTCAACATTACCTTCCTTCAATTGGGCCAACTGGCGGTGAATCGAGGAAGTACAGTACATACTGACGAAACTAAAATGAGCTCTAACATAGAAATTAAGCGTTTCCGGACACATGTCCACTTAAGATCTTTTCTTTATTTGAGTGTGAGGAATGTTTCCTGAAAGTTTGGCCGTACCTTTTTGTTAACACCATGTATTTCGTCTACTCACATAAAGGAGCGAGACGGCAGATGTCGAGCAGGTATGCTCTGTCCGTGAAACGAAGTGGGAGCAGTGCTCGTGGTGCGGGAAATCGTCATTCCTAGAACAACGCCACAGTTGCTGCACTAAGAATTAATTTCCTTTCAAGCAGTGTAGAACAGATTGCAAAGATTTACGTAGAATCTGTCTGTATATGTTTTTGCGTTCCTATTATTGGTAACACTTGTCTGTATTTCATGTGGTTTTAACACAGTCTTATGGAAAATGAACGCTCCCCGGCATATCAACACACTATGTCGTCAGTGGTTCGAAATGCAAGCTACTGAAGGATAGGTAGAATTTTGAGAAACACCCTGCAGTTGCTTCTAGTGAAGTAGTGTGGTAGACAGAGTGTGGTATCACCTGCTCGTTCTGCAGTTTGCAGACCTATGGAGTAAGGGTGTTCACGACTACAATCAAGAGATCTACCTTCTATCGCTCTGCTATCCTCAATCCTTTTCCCTTTCACCCCGTCACACTCCCAGAACATATCCCTTAATACGGCTCTACAGCACTCTGATGCTTTTAACCCACTTCATTTACAACAAACGTTAATTTTTCCACTCCTTGCAACGCGGAAACTTTCAATCTCCGAGAAAAAATTAATATCACAGTTTCCGTAGGAAATTTAATATACTGGGTGATCAAAAAGTCAGTACAAATTTGAAAACTTAATAAACCACGGAATAATGTAGATAGAGAGTTAAACATTCACACACATGCTTAGAATGACATGGGGTTTTATTAGAACCAAAAAAAAAGTATTGCTAGACTCGTGAAAGATCTCTTGCGCGGGTCGATAGGTGATGATCGTGTGCTCAGCCGCCACTTTCGTCATGCTAGACCTCCCAGGTCCCCAGACCTCAGTCCATGCGATTATTGGCTCTGGGGTTACCTGAAGTCGCAAGTGTATCGTGATCGACTGACATTTCTAGGGATGCTGAAAGACAACATCCGACGCCAATGCCTCACCATAACTCCGGACATGCTTTACAGTGCTGTTAAAAACATTATTCCTCGACTACAGTTATTGTTGAGGAATGATGGTGGACATATTGAGCATTTCGTGTAAAGAACATTCATCTTTGCTTTGTCTTACTTTGTTATGCTAATTATTGCTATTCTGATCAGATGAAGCGCCATGTGTCGGACATTTTTTGAACGTTTGTATTTTTTTTTGTTCTAATAAAACCCCATGTCATCCAAGCATGCGTGTCAATTTGTACCTCTCTATCTACATTATTCCGTGATTTATTCAGTTTTCAAATTTATATTGACTTTTTGATCACCCAGTAGTTTCTTCGTCTTCTTTTCGTTTGAGCCACTTGAAGTTCACATTAATTCGTCTTACCTCAGTTTCTTATGGTCTTTCTCCTTGCCCAATAGTCTGTTGTTCTCATGCTTTGCAGCCCTCATGATGTTTTTTTCTCGGTCTTGTTCTGTCCTGGAAACATGTGGAAGCCTAAATCTTTGAAAATCATCCTGTTGCATATATCCGGTTCCAGTATGCCTATTTCTTCCTGATCCCTTTGTACCTCTTGTTCAACAGAAACTGTATTTTTCATGCGCTAACTTGCCGTCCGAAGAACACCCTCCTCCTTTCCTTGATGATGTCGGAAATTCTCAGTATCTTTGTTTACAATTCTTCGTTCGCTCGTCTTACAGGCCGTCTCCTGTTCTTCGAGGTTCCAATAATCTCTCTTACTTCTGTTCTTACTAGATTTGAGGTTACTGTTGCGTCTTAGACTTTGGGGGCTGGTCATTGTCTGGTAATGCAGAGATTTTATGTTGATCGAAATATTCTTCTTAATGTACATGTTCATAAGAGTTGGTTTGTGTTCTAAATTCATTTTGTTTATTCGAGCTACCATTGCTTCCTTTTCTGCCAGCCCTTTTTTTATCCATTCTCCCAGGTATTTAAATATCTCTACCTTCCGAATATACCCTGCTACTGACATCCATTTAAGGGCTACCTTGATGTTTAATTGCACACTGCGTCTTCTCGTTAGAGATCTCTAGGCTTGTTTTAGTCGCTTGTCTCTGTAGCTGCGCGGTCTGGTGAACCACTTATCCTAATGATTCAAACAATATCACAATGTCGTCTGCGAAAACTAGACAAGTTTTCAGTATTCCTTTTTTCTTGCACGCCAGTCGTCTTCCACGCACTCTTTTCATTTTTGCACTCCCTGGTCATCTTATAAAGTACCCAGTTAAAGAAGAAAGGGGAGAGTTCGTCTCCCTATGGATGTTGTATTGCTTAAGGTTTGTTTCGTCAGATTTTCCATCCAAACTCATCTCCTCTAAAAGTTGGAGTAGTATTCTTTTTTTCCTTTATTGAGTTTCGATTTCCCACGAAGGGTGCGGGGTGGCAGCAACTTAGTACGCAGCTCTTCAGCCTACAGAATTTGTTTTAAAAAAATGAAGATAAATAATGAACGCAGGCGATAAAATCGGTAACTTAAATGGTAAAATGGCGGAAAATTGTGGAACTTTAAACATGAAACAAAGGGTTGGTGATGCTAATAAAATACACAGGAAGCAGACAGGTAAATAATAGATAATTAAAAAACATGGCGACAGTCTGGTTTCTGTTCGCAAGAGATAAAAATCACACCCAACGACAGCATGATTTCTGTTCGTAACACTTTGGAAAGACGCACAATACTGAACACTCACTTGAACACTGCCCTAAAAAGTTGGCACAAATATGACACACCACAGCCGAGGGCAGACGGGGGGAACCTGGACAGATGATGGGAAAGAAAAAGGGGCGAAGGAGTGGTAAAACGAAGCGGGGGGGAGGGGGGAAGGAGCCGACGGAGGACGAGGACTCATAAGAGGTGGGGGGTGGGGGCTGGGGAGACGCGAGAAGGAGTGAAGAATGCAAAAGGACACGGGGGGGGGGGGGAGAAGGGAGGCAGAGAGATGGTAGGCAGGGAAAAAACAGGATGCAAGGGAGGCAAGAGGGAGCCCAGGGAAAGCACAGAGGAAAGAAGGGGGAGATGAGGATCAAGAGTTGATGGGAGGGATAAATGGAGGGAGGGAGGGGAGCAGTATTCATCTATCTAGTGAATCATAAACTTCCTTGGTGTCTACGAATGTGAGCACGAAATTTATGCTCCTCTATTTTCGATATACGACTACCAGTTTTAGATTCAAAATCTGTTTTGCGCATGGTCTCCTCTCTCTGAAGCCTCCCTGGTGCGGTATCGGCCACTTTCCAGTCGGCCGCGCTTTCCAATACGTGTTACGCCGCCGCGTTTCCTACAACCGCCACCGCGTCATGAGGGCGCTGCCTGCCAAGGATTACGCCGTGAGACCCAAGCATCCGGTCTCTGTACTCCAGGGACGGATGTACATGCAGTGAGTCGATTTAGAGTGTTTGCCAGTTGAATAACATTTACGGACTTTCATAATGGCCAGAGCTCGACAGCTTCTGAACAGACATTGTAATGAACAGTGACGTATTTATAAATCTTTTATATCTGTATGTACTACTTCATTCAGACCTACTGATAGCAACAGATGCTGCAACCACGGCAATAAAGTTATTATTTTTACTGTTTGATATTAAATGCAGGATAAATTAGTATCAGAAGTCTCTGATTATGAACGGCGTCTGTTCACTGTTCCTGTATCCACAAAGGAGCCACACAGCTTACAAAGGAAGTTGTAACAGGCTGACGATGAGGAAGTGGGGTAAGGAGCTTTGGACACCAAAGTAGAACAATCTGATTCTTTCCATCTAATTCTTTTTTTTATATATATATGAGTGCATATATTAAGCTGAAAGACACAAGTTGAATAATTTAAGTTGAGATATTTAAGGCATCATGGCAAACAAGCGACAGCAACATCTAAGTGCTGAGCAGCGTATAACATCTCTTATTCAGTTCCAGAGGCAACAAATAATAGAACTGCTGTCAGCAATTTCTTCCCTCGCACAAGTGCAAGCAGCTCAACAGGAATAGGCACTAGAAGCTAAAGAAGGAATTCAGCTGCCACCTTCACCCTTTCGACAGTTCGATGAGACGACATAAATATGGAAAGAAAACAGAACACAGCTGCATAACATTTCGACTCCTGCAAAATCACAGGCGAATCATGTCGTGCATTTTTCTTTTCAAATGTAGGAGTGTACACCTACCGTTTCCTAGTGAAATTGTTTCCCCTCAGTGAGCCCTAAACCCAGAACTACGACGTCATAATTGCGAGATTAGAGAGATTTTTTGAGAGTTAAGTACACATTGCTGCTGCGCGGTGTAAATACTTCAGCACGCAACGTCGTGGTGATCAGTCCTATAAAGAATGGATTGCAGAATTACAGGGCATCGCTAGAGATTATAAATTCAATTGTGTCTGTGGCGCAGCTTATGAGGATGAAATGCTTTGTGATGCTATTATTCAGAATCAATCATATCAAAGATTGAAGGCCGAAATTCTAAGGCATTGCAACCCTAGCGTCAGTGAAATGCTTAAAGTTACCAATGCACGCGAAGTTCAAGATTTAGCCGAGCAAGATTTCTGTCTACCAGTTAGCGCTTCACGTGACACAAACAACATGTGCCCCACCCACTGCTGCGGCCCCAGCACTCTCAAGTCAGACCGCATAAACAAAGCCAGACTCAGTAAATACGGCGTTCGCCTTGCCGGCACAACACTAATTACAATGCCCCAGCTCTGCACAAAGCGAAGTCATGTGTGAAATGCTATGTCACCCATAATCAGATGAACTGCTTCTTGAAACAATCTGAGTGCAATTTTTGTGATCGCAAGGCGCATACAAAACCGATCTGTCTGCAAAAGACTAGACAGCCCTCCTCTGTTTCACCCGGGAATAACGCAACGCAGGAACGGATGGAAATCAGTGTCATTTCATGTTCAGGTTCTGCGCCTCCACCTGCTTAGAAATCAGACAAGCAAAGACGCAGAAAACTCACACACACGCGTTTAGTGTGAATACGAGACGCTTCAAAAAGACTCTCCCAATCTCGAAATTCACGAAAGGGTTCTTATGAGCAGGTGAGGAGAACAGCTTTTCACAACATGGAGTGGACAACTGTATTCAGTGAACACATCGCTAACTGTGGACTACATTGCAGATTTGTGACCAGTCAGTTCATTTTCAACTAGATATCGGAACTTTTGTCACATTGCTTAATCAAGATACATACGAAACAATTGGCCAAGCGTCCGCAGCTCGTGGTCGTGCGGTAGCGTTCTCGCTTCCCGCACCCGGGTTCCCGGGTTGGATTCCCGGCGGGGTCAGGGATTTTCTCTGCCTCGTGATGACTGGGTGTTGTGTGATGGTTCAAATGGTTCAAATGGCTCTGAGCACTATGCGACTTAACTTCTGAGGTCATCAGTCGCCTAGAACTTAGAACTAATTAAACCTACTAACCTAAGGACATCACACACATCCATGCCCGAGGCAGGATTCGAATCTGCGACCGTAGCGGTCGCTCGGTTCCAGACTGTAGCGCCCAGAACCGCACGGCCACTCCGGCCGGCTGTTGTGTGATGTCCGTAGGTTAGTTAGGTTTAAGTAGTTCTAAGTTCTAGGGGACTGATGACCATAGATGTTAAGTCCCATAGTGCTCAGAGCCAATTGGCCAAGCACCTTTGCGAACATCAAGTCTTCATCTCACCACCTACAATGGCGACAGCATTTCAGTGCTTGGGACGTTCCTCTTACCTGCTTAATAAAAAACACGACAAAGGATATCCCTTTCGCTGTAGTCCGCTCGTGCACAAACCCAAATACGAGGGTCGTTCACAAAGTAAGTTCAGTTTCTATTTCTATCCCCGGCAGCGCTACGACCGCAGTTCGGAGCATGCGCGGCAGTTACTCTGACTCAAGGAGAAGACATGTGCGCCGTTTTCAGATCGCGGCTGCCACCATGTGCTTCGTAGTGCTTCTTTATAGTGTCAGCCGTAATTGAAAATGCCGCCACCTGTGAAATCAGATCTGTGATTCGTTTTCGAACTGCAAAGAAAGTTAAACCAAAGGAAATTCATTGGAAAATCTGAAAGGTTTAAGAAAAAAACGCTATGAGTGATTCAATGGTTAGAAGATGGGTCAGACCGTTGAATGAAGGACGTGATCAAGTGCACGATGAAGAAGGAAGCGGACGCCCCTCAGCGGTTACTGATGAACTGGTTCACACAATTGAAGAGAAGATTAAGCACAACTGTAAGTTTACACTTCCGCAAATCTCATGATCACTAATTCATGAAATTGTTACTGAAAAACTGTAATTTCGAAAACTTTGCTTACGTTGGGTACCCAAAATGCTTACTGAACAACACAAAAAAAAACGGCTGAGCAGTGCACTTTAGTTTTTGACACGCTATAATGAAGAAGGCAGTGGTTTTCTTTCTCGGATAGTCACGGGGAATGGAACTTGGGTATCGTACGACACCCCTGAAACAAAACGGCAATCAGTGGAATGGGGGTACACTTCATCTCCAACGAAGGTTAAGCCTAACCAAATCTTAGACACCTCGAAAAGTCATGTGCACCGTTTTTTGGGACAGAAAAGTTATTTTGCTGATTTATTTCTTACCACGAGGCTAAACAATCAATGCACATGGTTACTGCGAGACCATTAAGAAACTGCGCTGCGCAATACAGAACAAGCGTCGAGGATACTGTCAAAAGGTGTTGTTTTTTCCACGATAATACCCGAACTCACAGGACAAATGCGACCAAAAAACTCTTACAGGAATTCCACTAGGAGGCGTTTGATCATTCTCCATACAGCCCGGACCTCGCTCCTAGCGACTTTCATCTCTTTTTACACCTAAAATCTGTCCTTGGTGGTCAACACTTCAACGATGATGACGAGCTGAAAGAACATGTTATCACATGGTTGGATACACAGGTGGCAACCTTCTATGAAGACGGCATACAAAAAGTTGTGCCACGCTATGAAAGTTCCTACAAAATTTCGGAAGGTATGTAGAAAAGTAGTTTAACAGTTGTAGATTTTTCTGCAATAAATATCTTTTCTGTATCTGTACACGTTTGTTTTATATAACCAAACGGAACTTACTTTGTGGACATATCTTGTATTTTCGGGGTGTGTGTGTTCAGTTCTTTCAGATTAGACATACAGGAGTATGTGCATGCCACTGACAGAAAATTTCCAATGCTGAAATTCAAGAACTCGTATAAAGTATCAACATTTGTTCGACCGTGCTCTAGATTTTCGGGCTCATATTGTGCTGAATGCACAATCCAAATTTTACCAACCGTCCCGGGGTGGGTAGACGGGGGAGGGGGGGGGGAGGAGTGGGCGGGGGACCTGCATCATGTGACGATGTGGCTACAGAAATTGAGAGACTGGAATCCGTTGGTGTCTTAAAATCTACTTCAGCAAGTCAGCGAGCATCACTCTTAGTAGTCATTCGTAAGCCAAATGGGAATATTCATCTTTGTGCGGATTTCAGATTAACGGTAAATTTACAGACAGTCATTGACTCTTAAGCTCTCCCACATATAGAGAAAATTTTGGATCGCCTATTGGGAGAACAGTTCTCCTAAAAAATTGACATAGCTGAAGCCTATCTTCAATTACCATTGGACGAAGAGAAAAAGAAAATTTTTGTTCTGAATACTCATGTCGACTTGTTTCAATATCAACGCCTACCTTTTGCAAGTTCTTCAGCGCCGTTTCAAAAATTTCTCGAACTAGTAACGGAAGTTGTCTCCTTGTTTTAATTATCTTGACAATAAAATCGTCTCCAGACAAACACTGGCACAAGACCTAAAAGTATAAACTGTCTTCCTCAAGTTTTAACTGACGTGGGTCTCAAATGTAACTTGCAGAAATGATCTTTTTTTTTCAGTACAACCACTGAATATTTAGGACGTACGATCGACAAACACGGTGATCGATAAAACATTTGCAAGCAATTCAGCAATTGCCATCTCCTAGCAATTTACTTCAACTGCATTGTCTTGTTTACCTGTCGGCGTAGATGCAGCATTTGACGCGTAGGGAGCTTCTTGTTTACATACTGATTCTTCTGATTCTCAAGTACTGGATTCTTTTCCTGCTGACTCTCGGCCTTTGAGGCGTCAGTTTTCTGACTGGTTAGATGCCAACGCCACGAGTTCCTCTCCTCTGCCAACCTCTTCATCTCACAGTAGCACTTGCAACCTACATCCTCAATTATTTGCTGGATGTATTCCAGTCTCTGTCTTTCTCTACAGTGTTTGCTCTCTACAGCTCCCTCTAGTACCATGGAAGTCATTCCCTCACGTCTTTCCAGACGTCCTATCATCCTGGCCCTTGTCCTTGTCATTGTTTTCCACACAGTCCTTTCCTCTCCGATTTTGCGCAGAACCTCCACATTTCTTGTCTTATCAGTCCATCTAATTTTCAACATTCGTCTGTAGCAGCACATTTCAAATGCTTCGATTCTCTTCTGTTCCGCTTTTCCCACAGACTATGTCTCACTACCATGCAATGGCGTGCTCCAAACGTACATTCTTAGAAATTTCTTACTCAAATTAAGGCCTATGGTTGATAGTAGTAGACTTCTATTGCCCCGGAATTCCCTCTTTGGGAGTGCTAGTTTGCTTTCGATGTCATACTTGTTCCGTCCATCATTGGTTATTTTGCTGACTATGTAACAGAATTCCTTAACTTCATATACTTCGTGACCATGAGTCCTGATGTAAATTTCTAGCTGTTCTCATTTCTACTACTTTTCATTACTTTCGTCTTTCTTCGATTTACTCTTAATCCATATTCTCTACTCATTACACTGGTCATCCCATTCAGCAGATCACGTAATTCCTCTTTCATTTTCACTAAGGACAGCAATGTCATCAATGAATGGTACCATTGATATCTTTTCATCCTGAATTTTAATCCCACTCCTGAACCTTTATTTTATTCCCATCGTTGTTTCTTCGATGTACAGATTGAACAGTAGGTCGAAAGACTACATTCCTATCTTACACCCGTTTTAATCCGAGCACGTCGTTCTTGGTTGTCCACTCTCACTGTTCCCTTTTGTCTCTTGTACATAATGTATATTACCGGTCTCTCGCCACAGCTTACGCCATTTTCTTTCACAATTTCGAACATCTTGTACCATTTTACGCTGTTGAACGCTTTCGCAGATCGACAAATCCAATGAACTTGTCTTGATTTTTCTTTAGTCTTGCATCCGTTATCAACCTCAACATCAGAGTTGCCTCTGATGACTTTATCTTTCCTAAACCCAAACCGATCGTCATCTAACAAATCCTCAGTTTTGTTTTCCATTCTTCTGTACATAATTCTTGTCAACAACCTGGATACATGAGCTGTTAAGCTGACTGTGCAATAATTCTTGCACTTATCAGCTCTTGCAGTCTTCGGAATTATGTGAATCATATTTTTCCGAAACTCAGATGGTATATCGATAGACTCATACATTCTATACACTAACTTGAATAGTCGTTTTGTTGCAAATTCTCCCAATGATTTTAGAAATTCTGATGGAATGTTATGCATCCCTTCGGCCTTATTTGATCTTAAGTTCAAATGGTTCAAATGGCTCTTAGTACTATGGGACTTAACATCTCAGGTCATCAGTCCCCTAGAACTTAGAACTACTTAAACCTAACTAACCTAAGGACATTACACACATCCATGCCCGAGGCAGGATTCGAACCTGCGACCGTAGCAGTCCCGCGGTTCCGGACTGTAGCGCCTAGAACCGCACGGCCACCAGGCCGGCTGATCTTAAGTCCTCTACACCTCTTTGAAATTCTGATTCTAATACAGGATCCCCTATCCCTTCCAAATCGACTCCTGTTTCTTCTTCTATTATATTGGTATAGCAGGTGGAATTTTAATTTAGGTTGATTTTGTACTGCAGAAAATTTTCGCTAAAACCGAGGTTTTCGATTTACTCAACAAAAACATAAAAGAAGAACCTTTAAACGCACCTCGAGCCCCACTCTCACATATCACCGGTCAGTATTTTTGTATGTTGTTCATGCTACTCCCCCTACCTCTGTAGAAAAATATGTGGCTACACGATTTTTCCCCTAATTTTCCTTAGTTGACTGGGCAATAGAAGTAACCAACGGCACCGAAGTTGAATACATAACACAGCTTTTATGGGAAGACAAGACCTTTCAGATATCTTACGAAAATATAATCCATCTATGAAAGTAGCAGCTTTACAAAACACTTGTTCGACTGATTGCGGACCCTAACCAGGTTGGGTTAGTAGAAGAGACATACAAGATACAAAGCAGAGTGGCATATGATCATTATGAAAATGCTACACAACAGACCCCAGCGACAGTCGGTACAAGAGAGTATTTGCGCATTAAGGAGAGGTTTACTTTTGAAAAAATCCGAGAAATTATGCTGGGAAAGATAAGTCTTCCTCCCACAAACACCTTTCGAAATGTTTGCAATTCGAAATTAGAGACAGTACGTAGTTTTACGAACCCTGGTTTAATATACCCTCCACCACACAGTATAAGACCTCATGCAGATGTTGTGCTTGTAATAATATCTTTTGGGCAAGGAAATCTGTGCTGTATTTAATAATTGTCTCTGGATACGTGTCTGCGAGGCATGGTGTCAAGGCGAAGCTACTGTTTTTCCTATAATGGGAACAACAACGTGACACCGATAGACACACAGCATTACACTGGACTTCCTCTAAGCGAAGCACTTGAAACGTGCAGAATGGCAGTTTATTAATCGATTGCATGTCGGTGGGTGTGTTAATAATACGTAAAGGTTTTGGTTTGTTGGTCTATGGTAATGTGTTGTTTTATAAAATAACTTCTATGTCTTTTTCCTAAGGGATCACATTTACGTTTCTACAAAACATGTTGCATGACACTACTGCTGATCTGACTTACAGCTTAATGTGTCTTACTGGAACTTTGGATGGTGATTTGGCAAAGTAGTTGAAAAAGGGTAGATCTGCATCTGCGCGACTACACTGCAATTCACAATTAAATGCCGGACAGAGGGTTCACTGAACCACCTTCAAGCTGTTCTTCTGTCGTTTCACTCTCGAACAGCGAGCAGGAAGAACGAACATTTAGATCTTTCCGTGCGATCTTTGATTTCGCTTACTTTACTTCAATGAACATTCCTCCGAGTGTAGATGGGTGTCAACAAAATATTTTCGCACTCGGAGGAGAAAGATCGTGATTCAAATTTCGTGCCTTTGTTTCGATAATTGCCACTCCAAACTCGCGTATCATATCCATGATGCTCTCTCGCCTATTTTACGATAGCACAGAAGGAGCTGACGCGGATCCGACACAGCACAGCAATATTCCAGAAGAGGATGGACAAGCGTAGTATAAGCAGTTTAATTAGTAGACCTGTTGCATCTTCTGAGTGTTCTGCCAATAAATAATAGTTATGGTTCGCTTCCCCACAACATTATCTACGTGATCGTTCCAACTTAAGTTATTCGAAATTTTAATCGCTACGAAATTAGTTGAATTCACAGGTTTTAGATATGTTTGATTTATCGTATAAGTGAAATTTAGATTGATGACATGTCTGAATGTCTGTTACTTAGCAGCTAATTTCATATTATAAAAAATCTCTGACTCCGTTGGACGTCAGTTTTGCTCCGGAAATTTACAGCAATTTCGTAATGATTTGATTCCATATATCACCTGAAAGGTACCAAAGGTTAGAGCCATGCAGATTGACTACAGTACTGTGTGCAAATTGTGGATCGACACACTGTTAGGCATTCGCTCCCACGTATATGTAGTGTCAGAGGATCGAAACACGTTGTTTTAATGTCCATGCTAATATATATCGAACAAAAAAAAATATCACTACACTAATCTGTCTGTCGAACATGTACATGAAATTCAGCTTTAACAATCATATGTTCACAACGGAAACAAAGCTACGCTTTCCGTCGAAACAGGACGCTACATCAAAGATGTAATGAGCAGTACTAGTCTGGGTAGACACCAGCTACTCATTGAAATAGCGAAACAGCAAGTATCTGCCGACACAGCGGGAAAAATGAGCTACGTTCGTCGTGAGGTATGATGGACATAGTGCTAATTTTCAGGTCGGCATGACATGTATTAAGAACTAGTCCCGATTTTCAAGTTAGTCTTTCGTGTTTTATACATGAAGTTTCCGAAGTGTTAGGTGCTGCCTACATCCTTTAGCAATACTACAATGCTCCATAGACGCATTCAGAAAAGCAGTGCACAATGGAATTGATCGGAATTTGCAATGGCGAATATGAGACTACATACGTATTTCATTTTAAACCTTTGAGATCCGGTGGTTTCGGCTTGAGTCCATAATTTAATTAATTTTTTTAAGTGTTGTTGTTGTGGTCTTCAGTCCTGAGACTGGTTTGATGCAGCTCTCCATGCTACTCTATCCTGTGCAAGCTTCTTCATCTCCCAGTACCTACTGCAACCTACATCCTTCTGAATCTGCTTAGTGTATTCATCTCTTGGTCTCCCTCTACGATTTTTACCCTCCAAGCTGCCTTCCAGTACTAAATTGGTGATCTCTTGATGCCTCAGATCATGTCCTACCAACCGATCCCTTCTTCTGGTCAAGTTGTGCCACAAACGTCTCTTCTCCCCAATCCTATTCAACACCTCCTCATTAGTTATGTGATCTACCCATCTAATCTTCAGCATTCTTCTGTAGCACCACATTTCGAAAGCTTCTATTCTCTTCTTGTCCAAACTATTTATCGTCCGTGTTCAACTTCCATACATGGCTACACTCCATACAAATACTTTCAGAAATGACTTCCTGACACTTAAATCTATACTCAATGTTAACAAATTTCTCTTCTCCAGAAACGCTTTCCTTGCCATTGCCAGTCTACATTTTATATCCTCTCTACTTCGACTATCATCAGTTATTTTGCTTCCCAAATAGCAAAACTCCTTTACTACCTTAAGTGTCCCATTTCCTAATCTAATTCCCTCAGCATCATCCGACTTAATTCGACTACATTCCATTATCCTCGTTTTGCCTTTGATGATGTTCATGTTATATCCTCTCTTCAAGACACTGTCCATTCCGTTCAACTGCTCTTCCAAGTCCTTTGCTGTCTCTGACAGAATTACAATGTCATCGGCGAACCTCAAAGTTTTTATTTCTTCTCCATGGATTTTAATACCTACTCCGATTTTTTCTTTTGTTTCCTTTGCTGCTTGCTCAATATATAAATTGAATAACATCGGGGAGAGGCTACAACCCTGTCTTACTCCCTTCCCAACAACTGTTTCCCTTTCATGTCCCTCGACTCTTATAACTGCCATCTGGTTTCTGTACAAATTGTAAATAGCCCTTCGCTCCCTGTATTTTACCCCTGCCACCTTTAGAATTTGGAAGAGAGTATTCCAGTCAACACTGTCAAAAGCTTTCTCTAAGTCTACAAATGCTAGAAACGTAGGTTTGCCTTTCCTTAATCTTTCTTCTAAGATAAGTCGTAAGGTCAGTATTGCCTCACGTGTTCCAGTATTTCTACGGAATCCAAACTCATCTTCCCCGAGGTCGGCTTCTACTAGTTTTTCCATTCGTCTGTAAAGAATTCGTGTATTTTGCAGCTGTGACTTATTAAACTGATTGTTCGGTAATTTTCACATCTGTCAACACCTGCTTTCTTTGGGATTGGAATTATTATATTCTTCTTGAAGACTGAGGGTATTTCGCCTGTTTCATACATCTTGCTCACCAGATGGTAGAGTTTTGTCAGGACTGGCTCTCCCAAGGCCGTCAGTAGTTCCAATGGAATGTTGTCTACTCCGGGGGCCTTGTTTCGACTGAGGTCTTTCAGTGCTCTGTCAAACTCTTCACGCAGTATCGTATCTCACATTTCATCTTCATCTACATCCTCTTCCATTTCCATAATATTGTCCTCAAGTACATCGCCCTTGTATAGACCCTCTATATACTCCTTCCACCTTTCTGCTTTCCCTTCTTTGCTTAGAACTGGGTTTCCATCTGAGCTCTTGATATTCATACAAGTGGTTCTCTTATCTCCAAAGTTCTCTTTAATTTTCCTGTAGGCAGTATCTATCTTACACCTAGTGAGATAAGCCTCTACATCCTTACATTTGTCCTCTAGCCATCCCTGCTTAGCCAATTTGCATTTCCTGTCGATATCATTTTTGAGACGTTTGTATTCCTTTTTGCCTGCTTCATTTACTGTATTTTTATATTTTCTTCTTTCATCACTTAAATTCAACATTTCTTCTGTTACCCAAGAATTTATACTAGCCCTCGTCTTTTTACCTACTTGATCGTCTGCTGCCTACACTACTTCATCCCTCAGAGCTACCCATTCTTCTTCTACTGTATTTCTTTCCCCCATTCCTTTCAATTGTTCCCTTATGCTCTCCCTGAAACTCTGTACAACCTCTGGTTCTTTCAGTTTATCCAGGTCCCATCTCCTTAAATTCCCACCTTTTTGCAGTTTCTTCAGTTTTAATCTACAGGTCATAACCAATAGATTGTGGTCAGAGTCCACATCTGCCCCTGGAAATGTCTTACAATTTAAAACCTGGTTCCTAAATCTCTGTCTTACCATTATATAATCTATCTGATACCTTTTAGTATCTCCAGGGTTCTTCCATGTATACAACCTTCTATCATGATTCTTAAACCAAGTGTTAGCTATGATTAAGTTGTGCTCTGTGCAAAATTCTATCAGGCGGCTTCCTCTTTCATTTCTTAGCCCCAATCCATATTCACCTACTACGTTTCCTTCTCTCCCTTTTCCTACACTCGAATTCCAGTCACCCATGACTATTAAATTTTCATCTCCCTTCACTATCTGAATAATTTCTTTTATTTCATCATACATTTCTTCAATTTCTTCGTCATCTGCAGAGCTAGTTGGCACATAAACTTGTACCACTGTAGTAGGTGTGGGCTTCGTATCTATCTTGGCGACAATAATGCGTTCACTATGCTGTTTGTAGTAGCTTACCCGATTCCTATTTTCCTATTCATTATTAAACCTACTCCTGCATTACCCCTATTTGATTTTGTGTTTATAACCCTGTAGTCACCTGACCAGAAGTCTTGTTCCTCCTGCCACCGAACTTCACTAATTCCCACTATATCTAACTTTAACTTATCCATTTCCCTTTTTAAATTTTCTAACCTACCTGTCCGAGTAAGTGATCTGACATTCCACGCTCCGATCCGTAGAACGCCAGTTTTCTTTCTCCTGATAACGACATCCTCTTGAGTAGTCCCCGCCCGGAGATCCAAATGGGGGACTATTTTACCTCCGGAATATTTTACCCAAGAGGACGTCATCATCATTTAATCATACAGTAAAGCTGCATGCCCTCGGGAAAAAATTACGGCCGTAGTTTCCCCTTGCTTTCAGCCGTTCGCAGTACCAGCACAGCAAGGCCGTTTTGGTTATTGTTACAAGGCCAGATCAGTCAATCATCCAGACTGTTGCCCTTGCAACTACTGAAAAGGCTGCTGCCCCTCTTCAGGAACCACACGTTAGTCTGGCCTCTCAACAGATACCCCTCCGTTGTGGTTGCACCTACGGTACGGCCATCTGTATCGCTGAGGCACGCAAGCCTCCCCACCAACGGCAAGGTCCATGGTTCATGGTTTTTTTTTTTTTTTATGTACCAGTGCCATTCGCGTGAAACCACCGATACCGACTAAGACTACAAGCAGTGTATCAGGTACGTCTACGAATGCAGCGCAATGCAGCAGTCGCTTACGACGTCTCAAGCAGTAGTCGGCGCGGAATGTTTGCATGAGATTTTTGTCTGCAAATTTTCGTTGCACAATTTACTTCACGTGTGGTTCTTGCGCTATGATAGTTTTGGTTCAAATGGCTCTAAGCACTATGGGACTTAACATCTGAGGTCATCAGTCCCCTAGAACTTAGAACTACTTAAACCTAACTAACCTAAGGACATCACACACATTCATGCCCGAGGCATAATTCTAACCTGCGACCTTAGCAGGCTCGCGGTTCCGGACTGAAGCGCTAGAACCGCTCGGCCACAGCGGTCGGCCTATGATAGTTTTGAGGAGATCATTGACAATGAAAGTGAATTTATCTGGAGTTAGTGTAACGTTAATGTGTGTTTGTACTACAGTTTTTATGAGTGGTTTCTTGAGGAAACCACTGAGATTATGTGCTTTTATATTTAATTTTGTAATTGGATCAAAATTTATTAAATTTTGGACCCGTTTTTTGTCTGTTATTTAGGACTATAATTTGTTTTAGGCCTTATATGTTCATGGAAGTTTCGGCACGTCACCATAATCTAAACGTTCGTTTCTTAGAAGAAGAAATTTTGACTGATCTGAATCTAGAGACATCTGACGCGGGGAGAGACCCTGAGAGTACGTATCTGAATGTTCTCCATTAGGCAAGTACATCAGGTCTCTTGCCAGGTCCTTAACTACTCATTTAAAATGCTGTTCATGGCGGTGTTGATGACAGAACATGATCCTCCCATGATGAACTCACAAATAAAGTAGTTTACATCGTATAGCTTAGCAGCTGTGCGTAACTTCACTGAAGAGCTCGGACCAAATGTTGATGTGAGCTGTGAGTTCCCTGTGGAATCTGAGCTTGTTGCCACAGGAAATGATTGGAGGTTGAGAACTGTGCGTCCGAGTGGTTACAATGCGAAACCACCTCCATAAATCAATCGGTTGTATTCTTTCTATCAGTTTCTTGTTGTATTCATTACTTACAACTAAAATAAAGGTTAATTTTGAGCAAAAAATTTGATAATATGTTTCTAATACTGTTGGGACTCAAAGCGTGAATACAGTTTATGTGTACACCTCTGTGTCGTCCTGTCAGTTAACTCTTGTCCAATGGTGGTGGCAATACGGCAGACCTGAGAGAAGCTGGACGTGCTCTGTCAGGCCGTCTGCAAGGAATCAGAGTAGATAGCAAAATTTTCAAAGTGCCCAAAGTGTTTGTGCAGTTGACTGAAATTTTAATAAAGCACCTCTAATTGGTTTAAAAAAAAGTAAATCCAACGTTTCCAGCTATACATCAGCATAATTGTGTAGAACACACCGAAATTTTGGTAGAAAATGAATCCCATTATCCCCACCGTTATTCATATCCAGTAAGAGCAGGGAGGAGAACTGACAACAATACCGACCATCCCATGTCACAGCAGAGCTGTAAAATGTGTTCAAATTCTTCCATGTTTGCCATTTTCTGAAGCGCAACAATGGGACTATGCCCTAACCACGAAAGACACACCCAATACGGCAACACTACCTCATTACTTCATAGTTCGCACTATACGTGATGACAGGTAACGCTTCCAGTCATTCGTCAAACCCAAACCCTTCCATCACTTTGCCTCAGAATACAGTGTGATCCAGCACTCCAAATCACTCGTTCGCAGTCATCCACGGTCCTGTGGCGTCACTGTTTACGCCATACTAAGCGTCGCTTATCGCTGACTACATACACGTGTGGCTCATGAGGAACTACTCGACTTTTGTACGCCATCATTTTCAACCATCTACGCAGATTGTGCTAGGTGAGCTGCTGGTAACTCTTTGGAACTCACGAATGATTTCAAGCGACTCTTTACAAACAGCGTCCACAATGCTCGATGCTGCCCGTTCGTCAGTACATGAGGTGAGTCTGGGCTTGTATTAACTGACGTTTTTCGCGTTTCCACTTCACAATCACACCACCAGCAGCCGACTTGGCCTGCTTCAGGAGTGAAATGTCACTGTTCGACTTATTACTCAGTTGACGTTCGGTGACTAGAGTAAGTTCGAAATCATTGATCTCTCGTGACCATTCCGTTCTGCTATACTGCTTCTCTGCTTTCAGCACAATACTCCCCACCTTCTTATTTCTTATGACTGTTATGCATGTCGCGGGATCTAGTGGCCCATTTCGCATTATATGTGGGTGTCCGTATTCTTTAGATCACATTGCGTCAAGACACATGGTCTACATGTAGCGTATCTGATCAGTAATCAACAAGTCGTCATGGCTTTTGGGTTCGTACGTAGCCAGTTCCTAAATTTTGAATGAAAACGATGAGCAATGGCATCCAAAAAGTTCCAGCATAAGAAGTCACTCTCGTCATGCCAACTGTCTTGTCAAAGGGGGCGGAGGAGCAGATAGAGCTTCAAGACACTCTCTTGCTTCTGAGGTGGGGAACTGCCCCTAAAAGTCGGAAGAATCAACAATGATCAACGGCACGAGGGTGCAGGAGGCAATGGGAACCACTGCACTGCAGGCACATAAGGTGTATCCACAGGACATAATTGCAAAAGTATCATGATGGCTCTACACTGGAAAAATATTCCGGAATAGCCCCCACTCGGAGAGCAAAGGTGGAGGTGACCACGAGGAAAAGATACAGTGACCAACAAAAGGGTGATATTGTACGAGTTGGAGTGTAGAATGCCAGAAGTTTGAAAGTAGCAGAAAATCTACAAAAACCTGAAAAGGGGAATGTAAATGCTCCATCCAGATATAGCTGAGATAAGTGAGATGAAAAGGCAAGAAGATAAGGATATCTGGTCAGAAGAATATAGGGCACTATCAAAAAATGCGAGAGAATTCATTGTGAGAAGGTAGAATAGTGAGTGTGTCACTGTTAACAAGTTAGTGAAAAGGCTGTTCTCATCATATTCGACGGCAAACCTTCACCCACAACAATACTTAATATATACACGCCGACATCGCAAGAAGAAAATGAAGAGATGCAGAAAGTATATGAGGACTTCGGAAGAGAATTCAGTATGCTAAGGGAGATGATGAAGTGCTAGTCAAGGGGATTGGAAGGAGAATAAGGAAGGGTTAAGGTAGAGTATGGGCTTGGTAGTAGGACCGAGGGAGGAGAAAGACTAATTGAGTTCTGCAATAAATTTCAGTTACTAACAACAAACTCAGTGTTCAAAAATTCCAAGAGGAAGAGATATACATGAAAAAAGCCTGGATATGCTGGAAGATTCTAGCGGGATTACAACACGCTCCGACAGAGATTAGGATATCTGATATTGAACGGAGTATCCAGGAGCAGATACGAACTCGGATCACAACTAAGCAATGATGAAGAGTAGACTCAAGTTTAAGAGAATCGTATGGAAAACCCAATATGGAAGGAGATCGGATACTAAAGAACTTACGAATGATAGGTTCGTTTGAAATTTGTTAAAGATGTGGATACAGCGACAGGGAATACCATACTAGGGAAATGAGTTGAAGAGCAGAGGACATCTCTAAAAAGAAGAGCCACAGATGGTGGAAAGACAAAATAGGTACTAGGAATATATCTGCGAAGAAACCTTGTATAACGGGCGGAATTGATCAACCAAGGCAGGAAGTCCAAAATCAATCACCGAAAGACAGGAATGCAGCAGTATAAATAACTCAAGAACTAAATAAATAGCAAATGCAGGGCAGCTAGACCGAAATGACTGCAGAAAAAATCTGAAGAAATAGAAAAAAAAAAGAAAAAGAAATGGTCGTCGGACAGACTGAGTCAGTATACAGGAAAACCAAAAGAGTCTTAGATGATGATTTTAGATTCGCGTGCGTCAAAATTAAGAGAGCAACAGGAATGAAACTGTTAAACGCAGAGGAGGTAGCGGGTAGGTGGAAAGAGTATATTGAAGAACTCGATGAGGTAGAGAAACTGGAGTCGATATGAGAGAGAGAGGGGATCCAGTATTAATGTCAGAATTTAGAAGACATTGGAAGACTTGAGATTAAATACGGCAGAAGAGATAGATAACATTCCATCGGAATTTCTAAAAAACATAGGGGAGGTGGCAAGCAAACGACTAATGAAGTTCGTGTTTAGAATCGGTGAGACTGGTGACATACCATCAGACCTTCGGAAAAAATGTCATCAACAAAATTCCTAAAGTAGCAAGAGCTGATAAGTGCGATAACCACAGCACCATATTAATAGCTCTAGCATGCAAGTAGCTGACAAGAATAATTTACAGATAAATTGGGAAGGAAACTAATGAGCAGTTTGGTTTCAGGAAAGATAAAGGTGCCAGAGAGGTAGTCCTGACGTTGCGGTTGACAGTGAATGCAATACTGAAGAAAAATCAAGACAAATTCACAGGATTTGTCGACCCTAAAAGCGTTCAATTAATGAAATGGCTCAAGATATTCGAAATTTTGAGAAAAGTAGGAGTAAGCTACAGGAAAAGACCCGTCATATACAATATGTACAAAATGGACTGGGAGACTAAGAACGAAGTGCTCGGATTAAAAAGGGTGTATGAATGGGATACAGTCTTTTGCCCCTACTGTTCGATTTATATAATGAAGAAGCAATGACAGAATCGAAAGAAAGTTTCAAGAATGGTATTAAAATTCAGCTTGAAATGGTATCAATGAATGACATTACTATCCTCATTGAATGGGAAGAAGAGTTTCAAGCTCTGCTTAATAGAATGAACAATCTAATGAGTATAGGATACGATTTGATAGTAAGCCGAGAAAAGGCAAAAGTAATGAGAAGCATCAGAAATGAGAGTAGCAAGATACTTAACATAAAAACTGGTTATCAAGAAGTAGACGAAGTTAAGGAATTCTGCTACATTTGGAGCAAAGTAACCCATGACAGATGAAATAAGGGGAGCAGAAGAAGCAGATTAGCACAGGCAAAAAGGGAATTCCTGGCCAGAAGTCTACTAGTAGCAAGCGTAGGCCTTTACTTGAGGAAGATATTTCTGAGAATGTACACCTGGAACTCAGCAATGCATGGTAGTGAATCATCGACAGTGGGATAATCGGAACAAAAGAATTTAAGCGTTAGGGATATGGAGCTACAGGAGAATACTGAAAACTCTGTGGATTGGTAATTTAATGAATGAATGAGAAGGTTCTCCTTAGAATCGTCGAAGAGAGCATTTAGAAAACGCTGAAAAGAAGAAGACACAGAATGACAGGACATTTTTAAGACGTCAGGGAATTATGTCCATTGTACTAGAGGGAGCTGTTGAAGGTAAAATCCGTAGAGAAAGACAGACAGTGAAATATATGTAGCAAATGATTGGAAACATAATGTACAGGCGCTACTCTGATATGATGAGAATGAAACAAGGGAGCAGTTCGTGGCGGACCGCATCAAAGCAGTCTGGAGACTGACGACTCAACGAACAACAGTAAGGTATCGACTCTTGGTCTTGTATTGCGAGTGACCTTCAGTAAATGTATCATAGCGTTAAGGCCTACTACTGTTCGTAGAAATGATTGACGACGAATCTCCGTAAACGGTAAAAATCGCAGTATATCCTGGAGTATCGTTTCAGAAGTCTAAAATGGACCTCCACATGAAACTGTTTACACGAAAAGTAGGTGTCATAATGAGATTACTTCCAAGGATTTCAAGGAACTGTAATTCACCTCTGAAAGAAGGTTCGCACCGAACCTTCGTATTGCCTTTTTTACTAGTTCATTGTGTACGGCCGTATAGCAGACGTGGCCTGCTTTCCTCGCTGACTCGTGCGTGGGGGCCTAATTAAAATGCAATAATTTTAGTAGCTGTGTATCCGGTTACGAAGTCTCGTAACCGGTTGGCCCTGACTAATATTAGTACGCAATCTGACTGCATAAAATAACAATAAAGAATGAAAGGAAACTTCCGTTAACACAATTGATTAATTAAGTCCCCTGCAACTATAAAAGCTACGAAACAACAAAGCACAAGTGTAACTGTTCTGTGTGTGGAAGTGTGTTTCAACGTACATGTATCTGGCACGGTTCTTCCTCAATACGACAAGATATTTTAAACACCATTTACAATGAAGTAATTGAAAAACCAGAAATACTATAATTGGACAAGTCTGATACATGAACACGAGCCAGATGCTTTGTTGACTGAATCTGTGACCAAGAGGCATTGTCATTAAGGAAATGTGAAATAAAAATTCTTTTCTTTTTATCTCCATATATATTGACGAAAAATCCACTGTGATTATCGCAACATCTTCCATCTATACATTACACCAACCGAACAGCATCTACTGTCTCGCCCAACAGAACAACAATTGCACACGACATGCTCTGAACTAGTACTGCCCACGACATCCTCTCAACATGCACTACTCACGGCAACCTCTGAACTACTACTGCCCCAGTGGAGGCGGCGGAATAATAATCTTTGGCGCAATCTCTGGCGCTGTGACTCAGTGTAGCCACCTTTCACTCGGTACACGGACTCCGGCGATTGCACAGAAAACAAGTGTCTGGGGCGTGAAACCACAATCGGACCAAGGCTGCGCTTTCAGAGATTTGGTTGGGGAACACTGCAATAACCTCATTACAGCTCGGGTCACGTACCTTGTGAAATTCATATCTTTGGTGACCTAAAGAAAGACATCCGTGGACGTCGATTTAAGTCGGACGAGGAGGGAGAAGGTGGGTGTGATTGTGGATCCTTCAGCGGCCGAGCGCAGTCTGTGAAACAGGAGTTAATCGTCCCATCTCCCTGGGGAATAAATGTCATAACACATGCGGTGATTACCTTTGACTGGAGCGATTCCATGGTTCCCTTATGGTGGATGTTCTGTCTTCATTTAACTGTCCCTTATACAAAGCACACATGGGTTACTAACTGACATGCACTATCTGGTCAAAAGTGTCCCGACACCCTTACGTAATGCAGAGAGGCGGACCCGCCAGTGGAAAAGGAGGCGGGGAGCTTTGTGTTGTCAGTAGAGAATCAATAACAGTAGGACGGGTCAGTGTCTTCGAACGTGGACCAGTCATTGTATGTCATACTAAAACACATCTGTCAGGGACTTTTAAATCCTTCTAAAGCTGTCCAAATCGACCATTGGTATGGTGGTTGTTAATCACAACGTGAAAGAACAATCACAGATAAGTGAAGACCAGGTAGATCTCATGTGCTCACCCATAGAGACAGTCGCGCATTTTGAAGGGTGGTTGTAAAAATACAAAACCGCTACCAGCAAACCAGATAGCACAATGACAGTACGTAAGGAGTTCAAAATGGGGTACCATCGTGTAACAGCCTTCCATCAGCCATACATTTGTGCAGTCAGTGGTAAGCGACGGTTATTGTGTTTAAGAAAATGATAAAGACGGAAGAATAAGAACACGTTGTGAACCATTGTGTACTGCGTAAATTAGAGGAACAATTCGGAGACGATGGCTGTATTTGTATGAGAACGCACCCAGCTGTAAATTCGGGTCAGTCAGGGAATGGTTTGTGGACAACTTTCCTGAAATCGATAGTCCTACGTACAGTCCCGACCTGAACCAATGGAACACCTTGGAGATGAGTTAAAACGCCAACTTCCCTCCAGACATCACTGACCCCCGTCGCTACACTCCCTGATTTCTCGGCTGCCATTACTCCACAGTAACGCCGTTGCATTCAAATACAACCGCTACTTGTGTTATCATTATTCAAGTACTCCTTATTAATACCCACTAATAAATGTCCAGGTACTTTTTATCACATATTTTAAATCCACGTGATGAATCAGCCGCATTTCTGTGAATAACTTAGTCGAAATAATAATAAACGTGACTAGTTACAACAGTTTGTGGTTTCAGTTGATATTCATGTGGTGTCACCGCCAGACACCACACTTGCTAGGTGGTAGCTTTAAATCGGCCGCGGTCCATTAGTACATGTTGGACCCGCGTGTCGCCACTTTCAGTGATAGCAGACCGAGCGCCACCACACGGCAGGTCTAGAGAGACGTACTAGCACTCGCCCCAGTTGTACGGACGACGTAGCTAGCGATGCACACTGACGAAGCCTCGCTCATTTGCAGAGCAGATAGTTAGAATAGCCTTCAGCTAAGTCAATGGCTACGACCTAGCAAGGCGCCATTAGCAGTATATTGTCTGAAACCATAGAGTCTCACTTGTATCGTCAATAGCGATGTACCCAGAATGGATTAAAGTTAAGTATTCCAGGAGCTACGTACTTTTCTTTATAGATTCATTACGTATCCTGTTACAGACCTATCTCTTGCCTGCGTGAGCTAAACGCGTGCCTTCCGGCTACTTCCGTGGCGTGGCTGTCTTGCTACGCCACAACAATTCCAAACGATCACAGCAAAGCCCAACCTAAAATGTTCGCATTTAAAGGTGTATTACACTATTGGCCATTAAAATTGCTACACCACGAAGATGACGTGCTACAGACGTGAAATTTAACCGACAGGAAGAAGATGCTGTGATATGCAAATGATTAGCTTTTCAGAGCATTCATACAAGGTTGGCGCCGGTGGCGACACCTACAACGTGCTGCCACGAGGAAAGTTTCCAACCGATTTCTCATACACAAACAGCAGTTGACCGGCGTTGCCTGGTGAAACGTTGTTGTGATGCCTCGTGTAAGGAGGAGAAGTGCGTACCATCACGTTTCCGATTTGATAAAGGTCGGATTGTAGCCTATCGCGATTGTGGTTTACCGTATCGCGACAGTGCTGCTCGCGTTGCTCGAGATCCAATGACTGTTAGCAGAATATGGAATCGGTGGGTAAAGGAGGGTAATACGGAAAGCCATGCTGGATCCCAACGGCCTCGTATCACTAGCAGTCGAGATGACAGGCATCTTATCCGCATGCTGTAACGGATCGTGCAGCCACGTCTCGATCCCTGAGTGAACAGATGGGGACGTTTGCAAGACAACAACCATCTGCACGAACAGTTCGACGGCGTTTGCAGCAGCATGGACTATCAGCTCGGAGACCATGGCTGCGGTTACCCTTGACGCTGCATCACAGACAGGAGCGCCTGCGATGGTGTACTTGGTGACGAACCTGGGTGCACGAATGGCAAAACGTCATTTTTTCGGATGAATCCAGGTTCTATTTACAGCATCATGATGGTCGCATCCGTGTTTGGCAACATCGCGGTGAACGCACATTGGAAGCGTGTACTCGTCATCGCGATACCGGCGTATCACCCGGCGTGATGGTATGGGGTGCCATTGGTTACACGTCTCGGTCACCTCTTGTTCGCACTGACGGCAATTTGAACAGTGGACGTTACATTTCAGATGGGTTACGACCCGTGGCTCTACCCTCCATTCGATCCCTGCGAAACCCTACATTTCAGCAGGATAATGCACGACCGCATGTTGCAGGTCCCGTACGGGCCTTTCTGGATACAGAAAATGTTCGACTGCTGCCCTGGACAGCACATTCTCCAGATCTCTCACCAATTGAAAACGTCTGGTCAATGGTGGCCGAGCAACTGGCTCGTCACAATACGCCAGTCACTACTCTTGATGAACTGTGGTATCCTGTTTGTAGCTGCATGGGCAGCTGTACCTGTACACGCCATCCAAGCTCTGTTTGACTAAATGCCCAGTCGTAACAAGGCCGTTATTACGGCCAGAGGTGGTTGTTCTGGGTACTGATTTCTTAGGACCTATGCACCCACATTGCGCGAAAATGTAATCACATGTCAGTTCTAGTATAATATATTTGTCCAATGAATACCCGTTTATTATCTACATTTCTTCTTGGTGTAGCAATTTTAATGGCCAGTAGTGTACTTTCTGATGGAAATATGCGCGGATATCAAGAAAACAATCCCATTAGATTACAAGTAAAATTCTATAACAGTTAATTTGTTAGAACAAGTCTTAAAACTACACTTTGTATTAGTTCTACGATCAGTCAGCAATCAGGTTTAAGACTTTGCCATACCCTTAACGACTTTACTGATTCATACTGCACAAAATAAACCACCCCCCCTCGACACTGCAGTACACATACAGTACCTTGAAGTTTTTCATCGTAGTCAAAGCTTTGGTAGCCGAGTCACCTCTCCATGTGCATGAAGCGATCTAAACTACTTGGAGCTGAGCTGAATCTGGGCTGTATGGTGCATGTTAAAAAAAAGATCAGTTCGCTGTTCCAAATCCTTACTAATTACCAATGAACTGCCACTTAAGTCATCATAATGAATATTCGACTTTCCACTCTTAAACAAACGACACCACAGACGCACACACTCACTCGTTCCCATCTCTACATTTAGAAGTCAACGTCCTGACTGACAGACTGACTTATCATCGCCCAGCCCAAACCGCTAAGGATGGAAGCTTGAAATTCGGAGAAGATGTGGAACTTATACTGAAGGCATCGTTTAAGAAGAGACTTTTCGAAATTACAACCTTAAGGGGTTGAAATAGTAGATGAAGGGTTTCTTTGAAAAAAAAATGTTGCTATTAAGTCAATTTTGAAGGTAGACCTAAGACACTTGGTAGTTCAGTTTCTCGGTCAGAAATAAGGAAGAACGTGTTTTGGTGTTTTTCGAAACTGAAATTGTGAGGGTGAAAGGGACAAGTTAGTCTCCCACCTATTTTTCGTATACAAAAAATTATTAGTTTTTGTTACAACCTGATGCATCACGAGCGAGACTCTAGAAAGTTAACGGCCTGAGCAGACGTTGGTGGAGCCTGGGAGGGCACTAAAAGCATGAGGTATTTTTATGGTTCTTAGCTCATAGCAAGGGCATGTTGTGAGTTGAAAGCAACTGGCGGCGAGCTCATCCCTCAGTAAATCTTGCCAGATAGGCTCAGAGCCGTACAGGGCAGACAGGGGCGTCTCTTGTTGGCACATGTCTCCAGCCGAACAATGCAGTGATACCTGCCGTGGCACCAGCTGAAGTCTCCGCTGCGTGTGACAGACTGAAGTATCTACACAGTGGAGTCATAAATTGGGCATTGTGTGAAGAGCCATGCATAACAAATAGTCACAAGTTTTCGTGTTCACCGATACTGCAAATAGGCCTGTGAACCACTTCCATCAGCCACCTCAGTTGTATAAGAAACTTTGGTGTCTTTATTACACCTCATAGCTAGTACTACAAGCTCCAAGGCACAGGCTTAGATGAAGATCTTTTAAGATTGTATCTCTTCACTTGTTGCTTTGGGAAGCAACACGACTTTGGAGAAAATCATCTTCCCCCTCTGTGAAAGCTTAAAAAAGCCAGAGATGCAGGTTTCGTAACTCTTGCCCTGGTTCGACATGAGTTTGTGCTGTCGTGTGGGAGGGGAGATTTAGCGCATCTAGAGCCCTCTGATTGGCTCAAGATGGGATGAAGGCAGTGTCGTTCGTGCATTTTGCGGGAAAATTGACTTTTTTTTCCTTTAGAGATGTGGAACATTGGGATGCAGGACTTGGGTGTGGTAAACACTGCTGGGCGAAGCTCTGGCATGTTTGGTTGGTACTTGGGACCTGTCCTGAGACTGACTTCACTTGCAAGTTGTTTAGACTGGTGTGCCTGTCATGAAGTTCTTACTGTACCGAGAGTGTGCCTTCAAACGTCTTGGACTATGCGTTTGCCGAGGGCGCACTTATTCGTTTTTGGTTTACCAGTCTTGACCCTCAGTATCCTTGTGCTCTCTGTCATTTAAGTGAGCCAAATTGGTCCTTGGTACAACCTGCGAACGGATGTTTCACACACTGAAATCTACCATGTCAATATTTGGGGTGCTTAGAATTAAACTTTCGCTACTTGAGCCATTATAGACGGATAACCATTTACTGTATGAGTACTAAACTTTATACGAACGATGCTCAGACTGTGTGCCGCAGGATCTGCTTCGTTAGTAGTGTTGGCGTCATGATTTGGCGTTAGGAGCCGGTACATGTTCTGCAACGTAGGGTTGAAACACAAGCATCAGTGTGAATTACAGCTATAGACAGGCAACATGAGTGAGCATGGCTTTACTCGTAAAGCTGTTTTGTCAAAACAGCTCCAATAGTGCTGGTCGTATTCTCGAGTATCGATGCATTAATGGAATACGGACAGGTCATGTTCCCGCACCAGGGTTGAATATGTTACGGAAGTTCGAATAAACCGGCGATTTGGGAATTGTTCATGGGAGACGCCGACGTTCAATTGTGCCGTAAATTACTGAAGAAGTAACTATTTCCATGGCTGAGAATCATGGACGCAACGTGCGATTTTCAGGCAGTGCACAAACTGTATCACGACAGCTGAACGTTTCACGGTCCACCGATGTTTCGTGCAGTAGTAGAGCAACCTCTAGTACGGTTCCACTTTATTGTGGATGCAGGCGGTCATTACAATGCGCAACGTTTGAAACCTTTAACCTAAACGTAGTACACAATTAACAAATGTCACCCTCTCATCTGAAAATTAAAATGTAATTCTTGGAATTGTTTATTCGTTACTCCCCTTCCGCAACCCTTTATAAATGGTTCCACAACTTTACATTGTCCTACTATCATTCGTTTGTCGTAGGGGTCCTCTCGCGTAGCGACTGCCCTACACTTCCAATATTCTCGAAGAATTTCAACAAGTTATAGATTTTTTGCCACTGAAATGAAATAAGCGTGTGGCATTGATGGCCGAGAGGCCCCATCCGGCGAAGTTCGGCCGCCGAGTCGCAAGTCTCATTTCTGTCGACGCCACAATTGGCGACATGCGTGCAGGTGATGAGGATGAAATGATGATGAGGACAGCACAACGCCCAGTCCACGAGCGAAGAAAATCTCCAACCCGCCCTGGAATCGAACCCGGACCCGCTGCATGGGAGACAAGCACGTTACCACTCAGCTAAACATGCGGAATTTCTGCGACTGAAAGATCGTTACAGAACGAATTTCGAATCTGACATGATTTCTAATTGCAAACGTTCAACCTGAACAGCTATTGTAAGAGAATGAGGCGTAAATTAGCTTTCACGCTGTCGCAGCTCTAAGCACAATGACCTGCTGTCTGAGTCAGTATTACATCTATTTAATTCACTGCAGTACTTCCGAAGCTAAATGAAAGCGGAGAATAGCGCTTGTCGATACATGTAGGGGGATAAACAGTGAGAAGCGGTCACTGCTGTCTAGATAACTGAATACCACAATATACTACTGCCGCATAAAACAGTGTAATGTAGGTGTAGTAATATTTTTACAAACAAAATATTTTTCACTAGAACCTTTTGTCAGGTACGCAATGGTTGGTAATGAGTTCGGGCTGTAAGCTGCACTGCAGTGACAACAAATAAATCAGGTGACCAACGCTGTCACCGAGATGAATGGACTAGAGCAACACCTGCTAATATCAGAGGCCTCATAAGTTTTACTGCCAGTGAACGGGAATAAATCCATATCTCTCTGACAGTGTCACGTAGTCCATTCGCTAAACACAAGTTCAATACAGGAAATGTGGCGACGGTTTTCATCACGGTACGCAAGCTCACAACGCTCTGTTAGTTTCTACTGGTTACCATCACTGGCGATGTTTTACTTGGTGCGTCCGAATGTCCACTGTCTGTGCATTCTTTTTCTTCGTCTCGGCTTCCTATTATTAAATTGGCTGTAAGCGGAAGAGCTTGCTAACCGGATAACAGCACAAACCAGCACCAAGCTTCGCAGCTACAATTTCATCATTGAACTCTCCGTTTTTGATGGCTTGTTTTGTAACATCTAGCATTTATGTTGTGTCTTTATGTATCAGTGTGTGCAACTAACTCATAATTCAATTTAAGAGTTCATTACTAAAACATTTCAACATTTTTTTTACACTGAATGCAATAGACACAAAATTATCACCTTGAAAAAATAAGTTAAAGTAAACGATTTTCACTGCAAAATCGGCGAAGAATGGAAGATTTGGTAAAGCTATTGAAGAAGGAGGAACAAGATGATGTGTTAAGGCATCAGGGATCAATCTCCATCGTATTACAGGGAACTGTAGAGGGTAAGATTCATGCGACAAACGGCTGAGGACGCAGGGTGCAAGTTTGGTGACACCAGAAAAAGCTGAAATAGAGTAATTTAATTCCCCCCCCCCCCCCCTCTCTCTCTCTCTCTCTGCCTTTCTGTCTCTCTGTTCAAACAAATGTCAAATGTGAATGGCACGCCCTGCCTCTCTGAAGAATCGAGGGTCACAACAAATGTTGTGACCATGGTGATTGAAGGCCAGAGTATCAAATTCGAGGCCGTAGAGGAAAAAGTGAAAGTCACGGATCAACTTGTTTACATCTTGCATGACATATGGAAGATGACAAAGGTCGGTGGTGCATTCAAAAGCTTATCGAACCGAGGCAGCAGCGGAAATGTAGCAGATGTATCTCACCAATCCAGATGAGTTCATTAGCGACCTAATCACTATGCAATCGTGCTGGAAGCAAAGCAAGAAAAGTGGACGCATGTGGATTCACTTCCGAGTTAAAAGAGGTAAAGACGCAATTATCGTCGGCCAAAGCGATGCTGAGTGTTTTTGAGATAGCCATAGCATGGTGCTGATAGATCGTCACAGGAGCATACTACCTAAATAGCCTACTGAGGTTACGGGAGGGTGGTAGGCAAAACGTAGTGTTGTATCAACTATGGTTCGAACTATGCATCAAGTAAGGCCATGTTAGAAACGACAGGTGGAACCTGCAATTATTTGTGTATTAAAACATCGCCGGAAGATGGAAATGCTGAGATCCTAAACTGAGGGCTGTGCCCTTTGCCGGGCATCGTGTGTCACACGTCATATGAATAGCAACCACACAATTAGGGAAAACTGAACTCTGATTTTGTTCACCCTTTCTACTGTCCTTTCTAAAAAAATATTAGTGACTCTTGACTTTCGCTGGCCTGTGAGACTTTAGTATCTTATATCGAGAGTAGAGGTAATGTGCCGGCCGGGGTGGCCGAGCGGTTCTAGGCGCTTCAGTCTGGAACCGCACGACCGCTACGGTAGCAGGCTAGGATCCTGCCTCGGGCATGGATGTGTGTGATGTCCTTAAGTTAATTAGGTTTAAGTAGTTCTAAGTTCTAGGGGACTGATGACCTCAGATGTTAAGTCCCATAGTGCTCAGAGCCATGTGAACCATTTGAAGAGGTAATGTAATTCGTTGCTTTCTCCGCTGCCGGCTGAACCTGGAAATGAACCATACGAATCAAACGAGAGGCAGAATAACATTAATGGCAATATGAAGTGACAAGGCCCTAAGACGGATTCCAAAACGATTTGGACGGAGGTTTATTCGGTGACTTACTCAAAGAAAAATGCGCCAAGATCACGTTCGACAAGCCTCTCCAGAGCAACGTTATTAATTTATAAAAAATGTTCAAATGTGTGTGAAATGTTATGGGACTTAACTGCTAAGGTCATCAGTCCCTAAGCTTACACACTACACAACCTAAATTATCCTAAGGACAAACACACACACACCCATGCCCGAGGGAGGACTCGAACCTCCTCTGGGACCAGCCGCTCAGTCCATAACTGCAGCGCCTTACACCGATCGACTAATCCCGCGCGGCATTAATTTATATAAACAATTATTGAAGACTCAAACGCAGTTTGAATAATTACTCCAATACATAAAGACCAATAATTCTCATTTATTTTAGCTTCTAGTGTATTGACTGCTGTAATAATTAAGCAACACATAACGTATTATGTAATAAAATGGGAAACTGTATCTCGACATTTTTTAATAAAACCAGTCTCGGTTGCAAAAGTGGTATTATTGATAAATTAATTACGCGTTCCGCCCTTGTGAGGCAGCACGTGATGTGTAAAAATGTATCAGAAGAAGCTTCATTCTTCTGTTTCCAAAACTGTGCATAAAATAAGAACAAAAATCATCTGGAACCGCAAAGAAAATTTGCTATGACTACAGTAGTTTTTGCTGTAATGCCTAGCAGACCTGTTCCACCGGAACGCTGTCTGCCCTAGTATTATCTCGGACCTTCTTTTGTTCGGCGCAGTGCAGCAACTTGACGTGGCATGGACTCAACAAGTCGTTTGAAGTCCCCTGAAAAAATACTGAGCCGTGCTGCCTCTACAGCCGTCCGCAATTGCGAAATTGTCGCTGGTGCAGGACTTTCTGCACATACTGACCTCTCGATGAATGTTCGATGGGATTCCAGCAGGGCGATGTGGGTGGGGAAATCATTAGCTCGAATTGTCCAGAATGTTCTTCAAACTAAACGCGCCCAGTGAAATGGCGCATTGTCACCCACAAAAATTCCGTCGTTGTCTGGAAACAAGAAATACAAGAATGACTTCAAAATCTCTCTAAGTAGCCGAACACAGCAATTTACAGTCAATGATCGGTTCACTTGGACCAGGGGACCCATCCATTCCTTGTAAACACGCTCGCATCATTATGGAGAGAACACCAGCTTTCACAGTGCCTTCTTGATATGTTATGAACATGGTTTCATGCGGTGTGCGCCAGACTAGAACCCTACCACTAGCGCCGGCCGGTGTGGCCAAGCGGTTCTAGGCGCTTCAGTCTGGAACCGCGCGACCGCTATGGTAGAAGGTTGGAATCCTGCCTCGGGCATGGATGTGTGTGATGTCCTTAGGTTAGTTAGGTTTAAGTAGTTCTAGGTTCTAGGGGACTGATGACCTCAGATGTTAAGTCCCATAGTGCTCAGAGCCATTTGAACCACTTGAACCTACCACTAGCTCTTAACAACTCAAATTGGGACTCTTCTGACCAGCCCACGGTTTTCCAGTCGTCTAGGATCCAACCGATGTGATCACAAGCCCAGGACAGGCGCCGCTGGTGAAATCGTGCTTTTTAGCAAAGACATTCGCGTCGGTCGTCTGCTGCCACAGTCGATTAACGCCGTATTTCGCCCCAATGTCCTACGGATACAACGTCGTGCGCCCCACATTGATTTAAGCAGTTACTCCTCTCAGCCCTGACAACTATTCGCAAACGTTGCGGTCCTCGGGCGTTAAGTGAAGGCCGTCGACAACTGTGTTGTCCGTGGTGAGAGGTAATGTCTGAACGTTGGTATTCTCGGCACACTCTTGACACTGTCGATCTTGGCATATTGAATTCCCTAACGATAAAATTAATTGTTGGTAAGGCGGGTACCAGGTTGAGATTCATTGGGACAGTCCTTAGAAAATGTAGTCCATCAACAAAGGAGGTGGGTTACAAAACACTCGTTCGACTTATACTTGAGTATTGCTCATCAGTGTGGGATCCGTACCAGATCGGGTTGACGGAGGAGTTAGAGAAGATCCAAAGAAGAGCGGCGCGTTTCGTCACAGGGTTATTTGGTAACCGTGACAGCGTTACGGAGATGTTTAGCAAACTCAAGTGGCAGACTCTGCAAGAGTGATGACTGGGTGTTGTGTGATGTCCTTAGGTTAGTTCGGTTTAAGTAGTTCTAAGTTCTAGGGGACTGATGACCATAGATGTTAAGTGCCATAGTAAAAAAAAAAAAAAACAAAAAAACAAAAAACTCTGCAAGAGAGGCGCTCTGCATCGCGGTGTAGCTTGCTCCCCAGGTTTCGAGAGGGTGCGTTTCTGGATGAGGTATCGAATATATTGCTTCCCCCTACTTATACCTCCCGAGGAGATCACGAATGTAAAATTAAAGAGATTCGAGCGCGCACGGAGGCTTTCCGACAGTCGTTCCTCCCGCGGACCATACGCGACTGGAACAGAAAAGGGAGGTTTTGACAGTGGCACGTAAAGTGCCATCCACCACACACCGTTGGGTGGCTTGCGGAGTATAAATGTAGATGTAGATGTAGATTCCGAAATCGAATGTCCTATGCATCTAGCTCCAACTACCATTCCGCATTCAAATACTGTTAATTCCCTTCGTGCGGCCTTAATCACGCCAGAAACCTTTTCACACGAATCACCTGAGTACAAATGACAGCTCCGCCAATGCACTGCCCTCTTATACCTCGTGTACACGATTTACTGCCTTATGAACATGTGCATATCTCTATCCCATGACTTGTCACCTAACTGTATATGGTACACATGTTCCTACGCTGTGTACATTTGGTGATCCAGTCTCAGCACATATTCTTTTCGGTTCTAATAAGACTTTTAACGAATGGATGTCTTACCCAGATGATTCTTATTCTCATTCTGTGCCCTGTTGTGGCAACTGACGAATGACGTTGCTTATGCTACATTTTTACGTAATCTGATCAGAGCTCACAAGGTCGAAACATGTGATCGGTATTAATAGAAACAATTTTGCAGCCGAGACTGCCTTTCTGCAAAATTATCGTAATAGTTTGCTGTATCAGACAGTCAGTGATGGAATGGAACCAGCATTAATGGATCTTGAGTTGAGATGAATGTAACGCTTTGCTTACTCTGTTACTAGCGCAACCTCGAAATGGAGCAGACGACTCGAACGAGAGACAGAATAACATGAATTACAATACGAAGCGATAAGGCCCTAAGACTATTTCCATAATGACTTCCTTAATGTAAGGAGACAAAGCTGTTAAGTAAAGAAATTCAGCTCGTGCTGCAGAAACTTCTGTACATTAAGCTAATTGGCTATGACTTCGTCTTTAAAGACTCCGTGCGTTGAATATCATTTCATGAGTTAAATCGCAGAAGAAACTCTCTATTACCATGGAACAGATTTTAGTTAAGCCATTTCGTCTGTAATCACATTCTTTATAGGATTTCAGTTGGACACTAAGAAAATTAATTCACACTGTGCATTTTCTGAAGCAACAGTTATAAGTACATAAACTAATACTAAATTAATTTGCTTTTTTGGGGTGGAAAAGTCGCATAAAATTTCTAGAAGTAATAAATTTTGCCATTACTGTCTTTTTTTTAAATTTTCGCAACTGGCCAGTTTAAGTATAAATACCATTAATATTTGGCAATTGCAGTCAGTCACAAAATATTACGTAAATGTAGCCAATATTGAAGAAAAACAAAAAAAGTGGGAAACACAATCTTAAGAGTCATGGGAAAAATAATCTTATGTCTACAACTGACGTGTGCAAGAGTATCTGCCTACCATACTGCTGCCCATTCAAGAGACATCTCGTAAAAAGATTGTCGCTTTACAGAACTACTTAAGCAGCAAGCTGCACCCGTACCATATTTCTATGCACCAGGAACTGCATGGCGGTGACTTTGAACGTCGTGTACAGTTCTGCCACTGGGCACAAGAGAAATTACGGGACGATGACATTTTTTGCACGCATTCTATTTAGCGACGAAGCGTCATTCACCAACAGCGGTAACGTAAACGGGCACAATATGCACTATTGGGCAACGGAAAATCCACGATGATTGCGACAAGTGGAACATCAGTGACATTGACGGGTTAATGTATGGTGTGGCATTATGGGAGGAAGGATAATTGGCCCCCATTTTATCGATGGCAGTCTAAATGGTACAATGTATGCTGATTTCCTACGTAATGTTCTACCGATGTTGCTACAAGATGTTTCACTGCATGACAGAATGGCGATGTACTTCCAACATGATGGATGTCCGGAACATTGCTCGCGTGCGGTTGAAGCGGTATTGAACAGCATATTTCATGACAGGTGGATTGGTCGTCGAAGCACCATACCATGGCCCGCACGTTCACCGGATCTGACGTCCCCGGATTTCTTTCTGTGGGGAAAGCTGAAGGATATTTGCTATCGTGATCCACCGAAAATGCCTGACAACAGGCGTCAGCGCTTTGTCAACGCATGTGCGAACATTACGGAAGGCCAACTACTCGCTGTTGAGAGGAATGTCGTTACACGTATTGCCAAATGCATTGAGGTTGACGGACATCATTTTGAGCATTTATTGCATTAATGTGATATTTACAGGTAATCACGCTGTAACAGCATGCGTTCTCAGACATGGTAAGTTCACAAAGGTACAGACGTGCTCAAAAGTATCAGAACGACCTGAATTGCATTTCGCCTAATTGGCATGCAACCCACATATTGCAGGTCCTCTAATCTCTCCTCGGTACAGTCGTTTGACTACTGAAAATGGTTCCAACAATTCACCACTAGAAAACACTGCTCTGTATCGCAATAACTCAAGATGTATAGTTATACCACGATACTACAAATATCAGGGAGCACCTTATCACAGATAAGACTGTCATTAGGGTTTGTAAGCTCACATTTATTACAATAAATGACATACCTGAAATGTTACCACTCTCATTATCACGTCAGATAGGTAATGCACGAAGTAAGTTCGTCGTATTCATGATTTCCTCTTGAAAGTAACATACCGTGCTTATTATTTAACACAAAATGATATTAAAAATTTAAGGTATTCACGAGCAGCTAGTTCAGAATATGTATGAACTTCAAATGACACGACGAACCGTCTCGTTCTGCATACGAATTCAAACCTAGGTCATGCAGACTAAGCAAAGATTTCGTGACTGACGGAAACTAACAGTCATGCCACTACAGGGAGCCTGTGTGACAGAATTCTGTTCCAGAGTGGCGCAACAGCATTTTAAGCAGCGTATTCGGTGGACTGTTGGATTGATACTATGTTCATATACTTAATGTCTGTGTTCGATTCCAACTTCTGCCGATGATTTTTGATAGGGAGAGACAGATTCCACTCTCTTCTGGTTACCCCAAGTGAAGAAGGTATAATGGCATTGTGATCTGAAATTCACATTAATCATGATATTCCTTCTCTACCAAGTAGACGTTAGGTATAACCACAATAAAGTCAGGTGTGGTGACATGTAGTAACCTTTATTATACTAGTTATTTATCTCTAGTGACGAAACTAACGGTATGTAGGGTTACAGGACGCTTAACCCATCTTCTGTTTGAGCTTCTGTATGTCGATAAAATTGGTTCTGAACTGGGAATGCAACTCAGACCGCTCTTAACGCGGAATTTGATCCCTTCGTGACAATACAGCTCGACTACAATTTGTTGTCTGTTCAAAACTGCAGATTCTTCAACATCTCCACATATTGCACGTGAATGGCTTCGAATCATGGCCCAGCACTAAAGTTTTCTTTATGTATTATCAAGCTCAAGTTGAGAACACATATCTGACGGTGGATAATAATTTTGATTTTTAATGTATTTTCATTAGTTGTCAGCACTAACGATATCTGACGTTTTTGACTCCCAGTGAGACACAGAACTATTTGCGAGATCACTGTAAGTTCAAGGATGCTGGTGGAGAAAAATTCGGTAACTGACGTCTCTTTGTGTGTAGTCAACAACGATATGTGTGGGGTTCGATTCCCAGTCCGCACTGAACTCTTCGTCACATTATTCCTAGTTCAAACATGCTCACATGTCGCTGCAGGGCCGACCGGAGTGGCCGAGCGGTTCTGGGCGCTACAGTCTGGAACCGCGCGACCACTGCGGTCGCAGGTTCGAATCCTGCCTCGGGCATGGATTGGATGTGTGTGGTGTCCCTACGTTAGTTAGGTTTAAGTAGTTCTAAGTCCTAGGGGACTGATGACCTCAGAAATTAAGTCCCATAGTGCTCAGAGCCATTGCTCAGAGCCATTTGAAACATTTTTCGGTGCTGGTGTAACAAACCCATATTTAACGTTCGTTTTCTCTAGAATATAACAGCGATAGGTGTCGGGTTGGAGCCCTGGGAAGGAAAAAAATTGTTTCGTCTCATCATTTCAGTTAAAACATATATCTACTGCCGAGAAAATCCAATATGCGCAGTTGATTGTGCTTCGATAACAATCTGATTAGGTTCTGGGTTCGAATCCCTGTCCAACACAAAGCTTTACCTCACGGCATTTCAAGTAATTTTCTTGTGAAGAAGCAATATTTAACATCTCTCGTAGTTCGTTAAGAGGGACAATAGTTGCTTGGTAGGAATTCCTGTCCATTTAAAATGTTTACGTTATGTAATTTAAAGTTGATAATTGTCAACTGAAACTGTCTAAAATCGAGATATATCACTCTCTGTATGTATTGTCAGAAATGACTGTTAGTTTCCGTCAGTCACGAAATCTTTGCTTAGTCTGCATGACCTGGGTTTGAATCCGTATGCAGAACGAGACGGTTCGTCGTGTCATTTGAAGTTCGTACATATTCCGAACTAGCTGCTCGTGAATAACTTAAATTTTTAATGTCATTTTGTGTTAAATAATAAGCACGGTATGTTACTTTCAAAAGGAAATCATGAATACGACGAACTTACTTCGTGCATTACCTATCTGACGTGATAATGAGAGTGGTAACATTTCAGGTATGTCATTTATTGTAATAAATGTGAGCTTACAAACCTTAAGGACAGTCTTATCTGTAATAAGGTGTTCCCTGATATTTGAAGTATCGTGGTATAACTTTACATCTAGAGTTATTGCAATACAAAGCAGTGTTTTCCAGTGGTGAATTGTTGGAACCATTTTCAGTAGTCAAACGACTGTACCGAGGAGAGATTAGAGGACCTGACGTTATGCGGGTTGCATGCGAATCAGGAGAAATGCAATTCTGCTCGTTCGGATACTTTTAAGCATGACTGTACATGTATCACATTGGAAGAACCGAAATAAAATATTCAAACGTACCTACAATCTGTATTTTAATTTAAAAACCCTACCTGTTACCAATTGTTCGTCTAAAATTGTGAGCCATAAGTTAGTGAATATTACAGCGCCATCTATCACAAAGGGGAAAAAGTGGTCCAACTATTTCTTTACGTGCTTCACAAATTTTTTTTTTTGGTCATCAGTCTACTGACTGGTTTGATGCGGCCCGCCACGAATTCCTTTCCTGTGCTAACCTTTTCATCTCAGAGTAGCACTTGCAACCTACGTCCACAATTATTTGCTTGACGTATTCCAATCTCTGTCTTCCTCTACAGTTTTTGCCCTCTACAGCTCCCTCTAGTACCATGGAAGTCATTCCCTCATGTCTTAGCAGATGTCCTACCATCCTGTTCCTTCTCCTTATCAGTGTTTTCCACATATTCCTTTCCTCTCCGATTCTGCGTAGAACCTCCTCATTCCTTACCTTATCAGTCCATCTAATTTTTAACATTCGTCTATAGCACCACATCTCAAATGCTTCGATTCTCTTCTGTTCCGTTTTTCCCACAGTCCATGTTTCTCTACCATACAATGCTGTACTCCAGACGTACATCCTCAGAAATTTCTTCCTCAAATTAAGGCCGGTATTTGATATTAGTAGACTTCTCTTGGCCAGAAATGCCTTTTTTGCCATAGCGAGTCTGCTTTTGATGTCCTCCTTGCTCCGTCCGTCATTGGTTATTTTACTGCCTAGGTAGCAGGATTCCTTAACTTTACTGATTTCGTGACCATCAATCCTGATGTTAAGTTTCTCGCTGTTCTCATTTCTACTACTTCTCATTACCTTCGTCTTTCTCCGATTTACTCTCAAACCATAATGTGTACTCATTAGACTGTTCATTCCGTTCAGCAGATCATTTAATTCTTCTTCACTTTCACTCAGGATAGCAATGTCATCAGCGAATCGTAACACTGATATCCTTTCACCTTGTATTTTAATTCTACTCCTGAACCTTTCTTTTATTTCCATCATTGCTTCGTCGATGTACAGATTGAAGAGTAGGGGCGAAAGGCTACAGCCTTGTCTTACCCCCTTCATAATACGAGCACTTCGTTCTTGGTCGTCCACTCCTATTATTCCCTCTTGGTTGTTGTACATATTGTATATGACCCGTCTCTCCCTATAGCTTACCCCTACTTTTTTCAGAATCTCGAACAGATTGCAACATTTTATATTGTCGAACGCTTTTTCCAGGTCGACAAATCCTATGAAAGTGTCTTGATTTTTCTTTAGCCTTGCTTCCATTATTAGCCGTAACGTCAGAATTGCCTCTCTCGTCCCTTTACTTTTCCTAAAGCCAAACTGATCGTCAACTAGCGCATTCTCAATTTTCTTTTCCATTCTTCTGTATATTATTCTTGTAAGCAGCTTCGATGCATGAGCTGTTAAGCTGATTGTGCGATAATTCTCGCACTTGTCAGCTCTTGCCTTCTTCGGAATTGTGTGGATGATGCTTTTCCGAAAGTCAGATGGTATGTCGCCAGACTCATATATTCTACACACCAACGTGAATAGTCGTTTTGTTGCCACTTCCCCCAATGATTTTAGAAATTCTAATGGAATGTTATCTATCCCTTCTGCCTTATTTGACCGTAAGTCCTCCAAAGCTCTTTTAAATTCAGATTCTAATACTGGATCCACTATCTAAACCGACACCTGTTTCTTCTTCTATCACATCAGACAAATCTTCACCCTCACAGCGGCTTTCAATGTATTCTTTCCACCTATCTGCTCTCTCCTCTGCATTTAATAGTGGAATTCCCGTTGCACTCTTAATGTTACCACCGTTGCTTTTACTGTCACCAAAGGTTGTTTTGACTTTCTTGTATGCTGAGTCTGTCCTTCCGACTATCATATCTTTTTCGATGTCTTCACATTTTTCCTGCAGCCATTTCGTCTTAGCTTCCCTGCACTCCCTATTTATTTCATTCCTCAGCGACTTGTATTTCTGTATTCCTGATTTTCCCAGAACATGTTTGTACTTCCTCCTTTCATCAATCAACTGAAGTATTTCTTCTGTTACCCATGGTTTCTTCGCAGCTACCTTCTTTGTACCTATGTTTTCCTTCCCAACTTCTGTGATGGCCCTTTTTAGAGATGTCCATTCCTCTTCAACTGTACTGCCTACTGCGCTATTCCTTATTGCTGTATCTATAGCGTTAGAGAAGTTCAAACATATCTCGTCATTCCTTAGTACTTCCGTATCCCACTTCTTTGCGTATTGATTCTTCCTGACTAATGTCTTGAACTTCAGCCTACTCTTCATCACTAGTATATTGTGATCTGAGTCTATATCTGCTCCTGGGTACGCCTTACAATCCAGTATCTGATTTCGGAATCTCTGTCTGACCATGATGTAATCTAATTGAAATCTTCCCGTATCTCCCGGCCTTTTCCAAGTATACCTCCTCCTCTTGTGATTCTTGAACAGGGTATTCGCTATTACTAGTTGAAACTTGTTACAGAAGTCAATTATTCTTTCTCCTCTTTCATTCCTCGTCCCAAGCCCATATTCTCCTGTAACCTTTTCTTCTACTCCTTTCCCTACAACTGCATTCCAGTCGCCCATGACTATTAGATTTTCGTCCCCCTTTACATACTGCATTATCCTTTCAATATCCTCATACACTTTCACTATCTGTTCATCTTCAGCTTGCGACGTCGGCATGTATACCTGAACTATCGTTGTCGGTGTTGGTCTGTTGTCGATTCTGATTAGAACAACCCGGTCACTGAACTGTTCACAGTAACACACCCTCTGCCCTGCCTTCCTATTCATAACGAATCCTACACCTGTTATACCATTTTCTGCTGCTGTTGATATTACCCGATACTCATCTGACCAGAAACCTTGTCTTCCTTCCACTTCACTTCACTGACCCCTACTGTATCTAGATTGAGCCTTTGCATTTCCCTTTTCAGATTTTCTAGTTTCCTTACCACGTTCAAGCTTCTGACATTCCACGCCCCGACTCGTAGAACGTTATCCTTTCGTTGATTATTCAATCTTTTTCTCATGGTAACCTCCCCCTTGACAGTCCCCTCCCGGAGATCCGAATGGGGCACTATTCCGGAATCTTTTGCCAATGGAGAGATCATCATGACACTTCCTCAATTACAGGCCACATGTCCTGTGGATACACGTTACGTGTCTTTAATGCAGTGGTTTCCATTGCCTTCTGCATCCTCATGTCGTTGATCATTGCTGATTCTTCCGCCTTTAGGGGCAATTTCCCACCCCTAGGACAAGAGAGTGCCCTGAACCTCCATCCGCTCCTCCGCCCTCTTTGACAAGGCCGTTGGCAGAATGAGGCTGACTTCTTATGCCGAAAGTCTTCGGCCGCCAATGCTGATTATTTATCAATATGTAATAAAAAATGGGGGTTCTTATTTCAAAAAAATGCAGTTAATATCCAGTTTTCTTCTTTGTGGTTTTTTCGGTTGACGCTTATTTCGTGAGATATTTGGCCCCGTCACGATCAATGGACTATCCTGTATACTCCATAATATGGAATAGGTGACCAAAATTTTCAAAAAATGTTTAAATTTGTGTGAAATCTTATGGGATTTAACTGCTAAGGTCATCAGTCCCTAAGCTGACACACTACTTAACCTGAATTATCCTAAGGACAAACACACACACCCATGCCCGACGGAGGATTCGAACCTCCGCCGGGACCAGCCGCACAGTCCATGACTGCAGCGCTCCCGACCGCTTGGCTAATCCCGCGCGCGGCCCAAAATTTTCAATTTCTTTTCGTGAGTAGCTATCTAGTTTTGTAGCTTTTAAGAATATTAGATTCAGTGAACTGGGTGTTGTTTCGATTTCTCTGTCCTCAAACTGCGTTGCATTTTTGGTTAAACTTTAGGCTGAGTGCCCAGCATGTAAGATTGTTCCTTCTTACTCTGTAAGTTCTGCCTATCGAACGATGACTGCAATTTTTTATTATATCACCAGTAGCATCTTCTTCCTCCTCTTCTTTAGCTGTCAAAAGTCATTTGGGAGATCCTGTGGTAGGCCTAAACTTGTTTCTGTGTGACTGGTCTCATTCCAGATGCCCTAGCTTGAGCAGCCACTTTAGGTTTTGTCTAAATGCTTTCGTATTCAAAGCAGACTTTGGAACGGTATACATTTTATGTACACTCCTATTTCCTTTCTTTCCAGTTACATGAAGCTGTTCAATTAACCTAGTGAGGTTGGATGCTACCACGGAAGGGGTCAAGCCGGCAGTAGCTGTCACATCAGATTGTCCCAGCTCCCTGGGCTAGTAGGAGAAAGCCAGAGTGGTGCGGTCTAACATATATATACATGTTTCTCGACTCTCTGTTATTCACTCACAAGGAAACGACTGTGCCCTGTGGGAGCCCGTAATTTTATTTATAACAGACCCATGAAAATCCACTCGTCAAGAATTTGAGGAAAAACTCAACATGATGGACTAAATTTGGCGATCCTTTCAAGACAATTCGTCAATCCATCCCTTTTGTTCGAAAGGGGTGGCCACCTCAATTTGCCGTCGCCAGCTCTGTGCCCTCCATCCATTAGAAGCGCTGTCTTATTTGTTTATGCGTTGATTTTATTAGATGGTACTTTAGTCAGAGGATACTGGCTTGGTGTCATGCAAATGTGGAATGGAGGGTCATGAGATCAGCACACCGCACTCCTTGCCGTCAACAAAAATGCTTCATATAATTATTAACTGAATTTTAAAAAAATGAAATACTGTCATAATCTATTCATTAAAAGGAGTAATCCCACGTTAAAAGTTTAACACAATGAGGTAGATAATAAATTTAGAACCTCTGTATGTGTCGTGAGATAGCTGAGTTCACGGAACGCAAATTACCCAGAGTAAATTCATTCAGTATTTGTGAATGAGGCCAGTTAGATACTGGAAACAAACTTTGATTATAATTTAGAACCTTTTGAAACTATTTCTCGCTTTCACCCTTACAAAATTTTCGTTATCGATGCAGTAAAATTTCAGTATGGAACACAACGTTTTAATTTATTATTTCCTTGCTATTAACCCTGATCACAACACATCTTGCAAGCAGTATGCTCATGTGCCAGTGAATGTACTCGTGCCTTCAAAATTGTATCACACTCCGACACATAGTTTAGGAGATGTGACGTCATAAACGTTGAGATGCACGAAAAACTCTCTTTTGCATAAAATTGAGTCCAGATTACCTAGAATATACTCATTCAGTGTTTGGTAATGAGAACACGTAGCGACTTGTAAGAAACTTCAAACATAATTCTAAACCTGTTCCAGACTTTTTCTTGTTTACTTGCTTCATCTATTTCTATATGAATACCCTTCAGTAGACACTTAAGTGTCTGGCAGAAGGTTCATAGACGCACTTGAACACTACTCTATCGTTCTTCTCCCGAACAGTGTGTTTAATACGAACACTTAAATCCTTCCGTGCGTGATCTGATTTCTCTTATTTATTACGATGACCATTTGTTTCCTATGAATGTTGGCGTCAACAAACTACTTTCGCATTCGTAAGAGAAATTTGGTGATTGAAATTTCATGAAAAAGTATCGCCTCAATAATTCATCTTTGTTTTAATGCTAGTCCTTAAACTTACGCGTTATATCCGTGACACTCTCTCCCCTCTTGCGAGAAAATACAGAACGAGTAACCTTTCTTTCAGCCTAAGGTCAAATATTTAACTCGTTGAAACGGGTGTTTAAACCTGTTCACCATCAATTTCCCTTATAACTTGGATACACAGACAGCAGTCGCACTTACCTTGTTGCTTGATCGAATATCTCTTGGAACACGGATTTTTCAGTCTTCGTTTTAACCTAACCTTCACAGCTCAACGATGAGAGGAGTCGCCAGAAACAACACGTGGTTCGGATTCAACCCTTTCCACGGTTCGATAACAGTGGTAGGTTAGGGACATGCAAGACGGCGAAGTGGCGCCCACTGGAAAGATTTATGCCAGGTTATTTTGGCATAGGAAATTATTATTATTATTATTATTATTTATGTACATAAATATACGTTCGATAACAGTGGTAGGTTAGGGACACGCAAGACGGCGAATTGGCGTCCACTGAAAAGATTTATGCCAGGTCATTTTGGAATAGGAAATTATTATTATTATTATTTATGTACATAATTAAGTCTTTCGAACCTTCAGAGCACAAGTCCTACTCGCTATTGTCCAGTTATTTGTAATTTATTTAGTTTTAACCTACAATTCACACAGGTTAAATTAACAGCCGAGTCCACATACGCCCATGGAAATATTTTGTTGCATAAAATCTGTTTTCGAAGTCTCTGCCTTAGGATTACACAATATATCTGTAACTTCCGGTTACATTACGTTTCGGCCACATCTACAACCAATTGTCATGATTCTTAAACCGAATTTTTAGTAATGGTCAAACTGTACTTTGGGTGTAAGTTTACCAGTTGGCTTACTCGTTGACTCTTTCCCCCAGTCCATATTTTGCTACTACATTTCCATCTCCTACGTTCGTACTATTAAATTACAGTTCACCACCAAGATTAGATTTTCGTCTCCCTTACCGATGTGAATCATTTCTTTTATCTCCTCATACATTCTTTCAGTCTCTTCAACATCTGCGGAGCCCGTAGGCATATAAACGTGCGTACTGTGGTCGTAGTTTGCTTCGTTTCTGTCTTAGCTACGATTATGCGTTCAATATGTTGTTGGTATAAACTTACCGGTACTCGTATCTTCTGATTAAATCCTAGACCTACTCTTGCGTTACGACATGTGAATGTGCGTTGATAACGCGATATTCACCCCTCCAGAAGCCCTATTCTTCTTGGCATCACACTTCAATAATTCACGTTATACATAACTTCTACAATCCACATACCCATTACTCTTCTCAAACTGTCTAATTTACCTATTTGATTAAAGTATCTAACATTCCATTTTTCGAGGCATTGAACGACAGATTAGTTTTTCTTTATGACAAGATCATCCTAAACGAACTTCGCACAGATGTGCGAATGAGGGACTATTTAACCTCCAGAATATTTTATCGAAGAGGATGCCCTCATCATAAAACCGCACAGTAGGGCTGCGCTTTATTTTCCTTTTAATTTAAGCCGTTCGCAGTGTTGTGTCTAGACAAGACAGCCTAGACACAATGAGAGGAAGCCGAAAGGCACGCGCTAAGCTAAAGCAGGATGGCGTGAGGTCTGAAGCAGGATACGTAATGAATGCTATAAAGAAAAGTACGTAGCTTCTGGAATACTTAACTTTAATCCATCCTTTTGGTACATCTGGAGATTGTCGCGATACAAGTGAGACTCTTTAGATACATGCAATGTTACTAATGGTGCCTTGCTAGGTCGTAGCCATGGACTTAGCTGAAGGCTATTCTAACTATCTGCTCTGCAAATGAGCGAGGCTTCGTCAGTGTGCATCGCTAGCTGCGTCGTCCGTACAACTGGGGCGAGTGCTATTCCGTATCTCGAGACCTGCCTTGTGGTGGCGCTCGGTCTGCGATCACACAGTGGCAACACGCGGGTCCGACATTTACTAATGGGCCGCGGCCGATTTAAAGCTACCACCTAGCAAGTGTGGTGTCTGGCGGTGACACCACACGCACTACCAATACGGCAAGGCAATGTTGATTGACGTTACTAGTCCCGGTCTGTCAACTATCCAGATTCTAGAGTATGGATCTTATTATTTTACGTTATACATGAGGATATCAACTGAAAGTTAAATCGCAAAATATTCTCAATAGTGTTGAGCAGTTAAGTTTATTAGCAGGCTCTTTGTCTTGCATCTTCAGTTATTCCCTGGGAAACGATTCATGGAACAAGATGTTAAGTTTGATAAAAGAATTCAAAACTCAGACGAAATTTGATAGTTTTCCTGTATGTGATTCAGCATGACGATACACCCGCACTAAACGATCAGAGAAGAGCGTTGCACATTGGGTCAGAATCCCAAAAAGCTGGTCAAAATATAAGTAGTTGTTCAATTTGTACCAAACTTAGTATGTAAGGGTTTACAGAGTTTCTGATTAAGAATATGATATCAAAAAGTGAAAAACAAACAAAATGGCGGACCCAAGATGGCAGGCTCTATGTACACTACTATCATTTTTTATGTAGAAAAGTAATTTTTAGGGAATTATAGAGGTTACTGATGATGACAGAGTTCAAAAAATTTAAAAATGGTGGATCCAAGATGGCGGTCAAAATCTATGTCTTTTTATTTATTTATATTTATATATTTTTATTCATATAAAAGTCAGCATTTAGGGGTTATTGTAGTTAATGCTTAAAAATAAACCAAAAAAGTGGAAAACTCGAAGAAAGGACCAAATATAGGCTACAAGATGGTGTAAAATATTACAAAAAATTAATTCATTTTAATTACAATTATTTATTTTGTAAATTTTTTATAACTTAATTTACAAGTTTTCATTTTCTTATTCTTTTTCATCTTCTGCTTCAACTGAATCGTCATCATCCTCAAACACTGTTTCCTCATTAGCTGCATCTGTATCTGAATCTTCATAGTCTTCCGCCACAGGAACTAAGAGGGCAACGGCTTCTGGCGACAAACTCTTCAGTTTCTTCGACGAACATTTGCATAAGGAAGAAACGTAGGGGTCTGTCGTTGCCAACAGTCTCCTGAACACGTCTTCCATAGTCTTAACTCTTGAAAACTTTCGAGAAAAACTCAGTCGATATTGCTTTATCAACTTATTGGTTGATTCCTGAGCATCCTCCGATAGTTGACCGATGGGTAAAATGGCCGAAGTAATAATGTCTGGACCGTGAATCACCTATCTATGGACTGCTGTTGGCATGTTGTACCAGGGGTATTCTTTCACGTAGTGCCTGGCAGTTGCTAAGGCGTGTGCTCGAAACTTTTCAACGTTGATCTGACGTCCGCTCGAAATCGTCTGCAAAATTATATGGAAACGGTGGATTAGTTCTTCGGAAACTCTAGTTATCAGCGCTGATGTTGGAGTGTTTTCAAAAAAACGTCGAGTGGTGTTTCCGTCATTCGTACTGCCAAACCCTTGTTTCGGCATGTCAATTACAATTCCAAGCTGCTCTTTGAAAGCTTTTTGAATGTTGGCTTTCAGTATTGCTTTTTCCTCTTTATCTTCTGCTTTACGTGCCTGCCACTTTTTTGTTTTCATTTGGTATGCCAAATGAATACAACATTCAAAACATCGAATCCAGGCGTGAAGAGTTGATAGTCCGTACTGCAGATAATCGGCGGTAACTTGTTTTTTCAAAACATCGTCAATGTTATTAAATTGGGCAGACGTAGCCTTGCAGAGATAGCACCGTTGCGCAGATTTCGTGTTGGTGATAGCATTGCACACTTTACCATCTACCATGGTCATGCTTAAATTGTATTTAATGGAAATGTCTTTCCCATGAATAACTGTTTCGAATGACTGTAGTTGTTCGATCTGTTTGTCGTAATACGCTTTCTCATTTAAAGACGTTTGCTCTGTTTCCTTTGTAAATTCTAACTTCAGTGGTCTGCAAAAGAGGGTTTAAGACGGCTTCGGATTAATCCATAAGATCTTTTCTTCTTTAGTTTCTTCATTTACACCTGCAAGTTTCAGTGGAACAAGTGAAGTGAAAAATAAAGTTGCATCTGAAATACTCGAATCTGCAAACTTCATTTTATACATGCTTTGCCCGGAGGTTCTGTCAAAGCCCCACTTACAAATAAGGGCCATATTAGACATTTCCGAATCACTTATATGTAAAATATCTTCTCGTTTCTGCAGTAGAACACGTTGAACGGTGTGGTCTAACAAAGCTTGCAACCGTACCTCAGCTTTTGATTCGGTAAAAGTGAGGGTTACGTCTGGAGGGCAGCAAGCTTTTTTTGTTACCAAAACAGCTGAATACGGTGGATATAGTGTGTTTAAGCCTTTTCCTTTAGCCCCATTTCTCAAATGCTGGTAAGAATCTTTTGACAATTTCAAGTCGAAAAGGAGTGCTAGACCTTCATTTGCATCATATGAGGATGGCGGTGATGTTGAAAATCGCAAGCCTGCCTTGTATTTTTTCATCCTGGATGGACTTGAGAGTGCGACGCCTTTCACAATCTTCGCAGCATCTGGGTGCCCCGAAGATCGAAGACTCATTTGCGCAGCGAACGATAATTCGACAGGACTGAACTTCGTACGAATCTCCTCAGTTATCCTTCTTTTAGACCTATCAGATAATGTTTCAAATTTTGTGGCAGGTCGGCCTGTTGATTTAGTCACACTTGCAGGTTTCGAATCAATCGGAATATATACTATTGTATCTAACCAGGTTTCGTTCTTCTTGAAAAAATATCCTTGTCGCCGAGTTGCGTCCTTATACTTGCTTCTTAACTTTGTTACAAAATCGAAATGGTAGGCCTCATATCATAGGGAATTTTAATTGTTTGTCCACTTTTTCTGTCAACGACCTTTCCAAATGTTCTATGACCCCTTCCAAATCATTTGACAAACACTCTTTTGTTATTAGAAAAATATCTTTCTGGAATACGCTGGAACAGATGAAACTGAAATTAAAAAAAAAATCTGTGTTAGACTTTTCGTCATTTTTCTAAATATTTTATTCTTTACAATGCTTCTATGTGTCGATTGTAATTTAAATTGTGCAAATAAAACTCATAATTAATTGATTCTACTGTAATTTTTGAAGATGTCTGAACAATGACATTTTGCAAGTGTCGCTTAAAACGTGGCTCAAAGACAGAGTCGCAACTAGTCGCAGGATTTGAAGCTTAATTTACAAAGGTAATAATATATACTTGCGTACACAGTGCAAAAGCAAGCGGAATGTCGTGGAATTCGTAACTTATCTCTATTTTTTAAGCTCATTTTACGGTTTTGTCATTCATTTCCCTGTAGTACGTTAATTGAAATGTAAACGTGCATAATTGATGATTTAATAGTGATATAAGTGTTTTTTCACTAGTACATACCTCCTGGAATACATTCCATATTGAAAGTATTGGTTTCACTTGCATAAAACATATATAACTTCCTTCAACAACACGACTGTTTTTGTAGCCTGGCCAGCTGCGCACACGCTAACAATGAACTGCTGAACTGCCGCATTTGACCTGAGATATTACCGAACAAATGAACATCTGGTCGTCCGCACAGCCGGCATTCAGTTGTCCCAGCATTGCTGCTGCCAACCTGATAGTCCAAAATCCCCATCTTTAAACTTTTTTTTCCCTTTTTGACCACGTTTTCAAGATTCTTGCCCACTGTGCGTTGCCATAAATAGAACTTTATCTGATGGTCAGAAGGTGACGTAAAAAACTTCGTGAAATACGATAAAGCACTTCTGCAGCTGGTTATTTAACTCTTATAACTCCGACACAGCTTCTGGCGTTTTGGCAGGGAAGCTGACTTTAACTAACAAATAAATATCAGCGATACAGTCGTGAAGAAATTGATTCCAGGTCATTGTAACTCCTATGAAAAAGAAGTATAATTGCGTATTATTCTTACACAAACGTAATTAGGAATTTGTTACCAACTGCAGCAAAATTCCAATTTTATTAATGATAGCCCCTGATTAACACAGAGTCAGAATCGACTACATGTGTTCTACACACGAGACGTCTAATGTTTGGATCCTCGTTATGCTTTTTGTGTACTGTCTTTCAAACCTCCTTGGGTCACAGATGAAAAACGTGAAAGACATGGGTGTAGTACATCAAATTTTCATTTATTTATAACAGCACAACAGTAAATAGTCGCACATAGCTTAATTAACAGCTACAATAAGAGGTCATTTTGATCTCGGTTGAATGGTAAGCAAGAACATAAAAGGAACTTCTGCCGCAGTGTGTAGGTGTTGGAAGTAATTACACACGTTCAGCAGTCACAGGAGTGGTATGGAAAAAGAGAAATTTACTTAAATGGCGTCTGTTTATGAATGCACTTAGTAACAGGCAGGTGGTGTGTACTGCGAAGAAAATTTTCCGCTGTGTAAAGCACTTGCATATGCTAAAGCCGTCACCCTAAAGACCGTAATATAAAAGAGTAACACTTTTAATTCACGGTCGCCTCTATTTGCAAAACACAGAGCTGAAAATTACTTCTCGTGGCATTTACGTTTTGTAGACACTTAGTTCGTGCATCTGCTTAAAAACCTCATTTAACAGCACAAGAAACTAAAACAGAGAAATTACCAGCGAGCAAGATTCTTTTTTTCTGTTCGTGAAGATGTGGAAAAACTGAAAACTTTTAAAACGTAGTTACCAAGTAACTAAGCTGCGTTGTGATGAAACCTCGGCTTTGTTAAGAACTGTTGCGAAATTTATTTCTGACTAAAACTAATTACATGAAACAGCTTTATAGTATAAGACTTTTCATTTTAAATTTGAAATACTGTTCAGCTTTTTAGTTCTTAATGTCTTTCTGCAGTAATTTTCTGTCAACAGTGTCGTCGTGCGTATATATATTTAATTCGGCCTCACGAAATTGCTTCTGTCCTCATTCTGTGTCAAAATATTTTGGTAGTGTTGTAAAACACACGTAACCACAAAATCACACATTCGCCAATTTCATGCATGCGATATTACGAAAGAGTGCAACATAAATACGAAATTGAGATATTTAAAGTGCCTGAATATACTTGGCACTGTATTGAGTTGTCATGCTGAGGAAGGAGGGACGTTTCAGTTTTCCTGTAGTATACGATTACTCGCGTAAACCCTAGCTAGGAGAAGCAGCATGAGAGGAGTGTTGGAATTAACCTTGTGAGAGGAGAATCTATATTTAGAGCCCACTTTGGTACACGTATTCTTGTCTGACCACTCGAACGTTTGAATAAAATAACAGTCTCTCCGGCTATAATGTTACAACATCTAGGAAATCAAGGGTGAAGATTTGTTAGTGAAAGGTAGAACTGTTAACGCAACTGGACACGAGCAGTCAGAAGCAAACGTATCGTACACCTCTCAGTTTGATTACCTCACTCATTCCTATTCTGAGTGAGTATTCTTCAAATTTACGTTCATAATCATTAGAGGGTCTATGATTTTATGTGGGGAAAAATTTAAAAGGACAGGGCTACCAAATTACGTGAGTGACCGACAGGGCTTCTTTCTTGTGCTTAATTAACGTTTATTCTTTCAAGCCGGCATTTGGCAGGTTAAAAAGGCATGAACTAGTTTAATTGTACTTTCATGGCATATTTTAGCGTAGTACTATGCTAAATGATCTCATATTGCTTGATTTATGCACTGGATATGCACAGGAAGTGCCGTCACTAATTAACTGGCAGGTTTTATAACTGGGTTATAGTACACTCACTCTCCTACAGTTAGAAACCAAGTGGCTCATCATACCAGCCACTAATTATAGTGTGCAGAGACTGAACAAGAAATGGTTCAAATGGCTCTGAGCACTATGGGACTCAACTGCTGAGGTCATAAGTCCCCTAGAACTTAGACCTACTTAAACCTAACTAACCTAAGGACAACACACACATCCATGCCCGAGGCAGGATTCGAACCTGCGACCGTAGCGGTCGCGCGGTTCCAGACTGTAGCGCCAGAACCGCTCGGCCACCAGCGGCCGGCAGAGACTGAACATTTACAAACGGTACGTACATAAAGTGCAACTGCGTACTGGTTGGAAAAGTAAGGCAAATGGCCATAAGAACAACAATTGAGTAAGACGGTTAGTATATTAGCCTAAAGAATGCACACGAACGCGCGTTCATTACCTACCCTGAACCAAGCCAAGAAAGACGAAAGCTCATTTTTTATGCAGCTGTGACCATCTGTTAGCACAGCATTACAGTGGCATACGCGTTACTCAACGTGTAATCGTTCTTGGCTCGATTGCAGTTCACACGAAAACATTCTTAAAGATTCACACTATCACGTGCACACTACCTCATAGGAGAACTATTCAAGAGCGATAGAAGCTCGTTGTATGTTGATAGGTGTCATGTATAATTTTCGTATGTGAATTTTTGGTATCTGAATCGATTGAAAGCGAGCAGCGATGAGGTACGCTGTATCGCAGAAGTTAAGCTAACATCTCTGAGCTGCACGAGGGCGCAGGGGAACAGTCGAAGTTTAGCTGTGTTTGAGTAAGGCAGACAATGTTTACCTCTGATAGTGAGTGGAGTCGAAGTACAACTGTGTTGGAGTTAAGCTGATATTTTTAAGCAGTGTTAGTGAGGAATCTATGGCGATATTATGATTCAAATTAAAATTTGTCATTTCTTCAGTCAACATGACTATGAAACTGATGTGTGAATGAAGAAATCTAGTGGAATGTAAGGTAAATACAATAATGACGTTATTATTTTTTGCTATTGCTACGCCATCGAACGAACTTGGTTATTGTACTGAAAGTTCTTAGATTTGAGAGATAGGAAAGTGTATTATTTGGATGTTGAGAAGTTAATTAAATTTAAAATCTGCCTTGAGCACTTTTTCTCAATATACGAAGAAAATAGAGAGTTGTCATTTATGTGCATATTTCATTTTCTTGCCAACCTTTCTCTTACAGTTCTCTTCTAATGGATGATCCAACCAAGTATGTACGATTTGCAATTAACAAAGAACTCATTGCACCTCCCAAGTGTCACTGCGGATGTAGTAATTTGCAGCCTTAGCTTAACGGCGCGCAAGACAGAGCAGTAGTGCAACGCGTTATCCCGATTTCCGCAGATTAGAGGTAAGGAGAAAATGTTTTGATTGTTTTATTTATTCAGTCAGGGCCAACTTACGTTATTCGGAGACACTTTTTGTATCAAAGTTTTGCAAAACTAATTAATCTAGATTTCATGTCCAAGTTATTAAGGCTTTTTATATTGTTGAAAATTCTTGCAGTCAGATTGCTAACTTTTACGGTATGAAATACTTCTCGTCTCATTGTGATAATTAATTACTATTACAGTGCAGCTTTGCCTTCACTTTACGACAATTGATGTACTATCACAGCTCTGGCTTCCAATAAGAAACAGAGTACTTCAGTCAATAAATAATTTTATTTATTTAAAAATAACTTTTACTGTGCTGCCACAGCCACATGAGAACTGGAGAACAATGCAAATAAATTATTTACCTTGAATTCGAGGAATTTCACAAGATAAAATCCTTATAAAATACACCCGAGTACACGTGTCTTATTTGCTACGCAAAGGTCTAAGAAACGTGGTAACTCGTTTTTACAACCAAGAGAGGTAACAGCTGGTACGTTTACAAAGAAATCTCTCGATACTACCAAATTCCTGCAAAAATGAGCTAGAAATATGTGTCACCAAATGACGATAATACCTGCAATCTTAGAGCCTAAGAGCTGGACGAATGCTGGTGCATATTGACGGCTCAAATCCTGCACAGCGGGGCTCCCATCAGACTATGGTTTCATTACTAAATGCAAGAGACATATTTAAATTAATCGGTCTTGTGTCCGCCCCCGGTAGCTGAGTGGTCAGCGCGACAGAATGTCAATCCTAAGGGCCCGGGTTCGATTCCCGGCTCGGTCGGAGATTTTCTCCTCTCAAGGACTGGGTGTTGTGTTGTCCTTATCATCATTTCATCCCATCGACGCACAAGTCGCCGAAGTGGCGTCCAATCGAAAGACTTGCACCCGCCGAACGGTCTACCCGCCGGGAGGTCCTAATCACACATCCATTCATTCAGTCAATGGGTCTTGCAACGCTTATCTAATATAAACAGACTTGAAAGAAAACGGATTAATCGATTACTTCCCAAATAACTGACTTTTGTACATGATACTGCAACCACAACGAGACGCTCCGACAGAGTGACCGTTCACTTACGAAGTTCGAATGTCATCATGGCAGATACAGTGAGGCAGCCTCCACATTTCACTGTATGTTGGGGAAATCGACCCACTTCCGTGACCAACCATGTCACAGCTCAGTTCAGAATCTCTTACATCTCTGACAATATTACCCAGGAACATAGGTTGGTAACAACCTGAGGCTACACGTCCATCTGTGGTTGTCCCATGCAAACATTCAAACTTGTGATTCACTCTTTCTCATTTACCATATTAATAAAATAAAGACACTTAAGGAAAAAACGGACGGACGTGCACCAGTGAATAGTTAAACCAATTTTCCCCATTCTTCCTCGAGAGGCAACCGGTACACTGGATAGCTAAACAAATTGAAAAAGCCGTGTTATAATCATGCAAGTTGTACCGAAAGCTGTAGTAAACATACTACACATATACATCTCTGCCCGTTTAAAAGAAATCTACAACAGTGATCAAGCAGTCCGAATTCGATGGGATTCCTTTAGTGTGTAAGGATACGTTTACGAAGAGAGCAAAGGGTAAAGACAATGGTGGCTCTTAGTTTTTATAAAGTGTTCATAACGGAGGTTTTGGTAACCATATGGATCTGAGTACTCCAGAGTGTAAGTATTTTGACTTTGAACTGAAACCCAAGGAAGTCCTAAACTGATCACATAAGCTTTTCCATTAATTTAGTATTGCTGTTACGTAATAGTTTGTGATTAAAAATGGTTTGCTCTTGAAAAGCACGTCCATAACTGTAAATATGATAGGCAATCAAATAAAACCTGAATGCTCGCCATAGCAGGACTGCAATCAGTGCACAGTACTATGAAGACATTGTTCAGAAACTGCACGCCATAAAGCCAAAACGCCCAGGAATGCTGTGGGTCGCAATCATTCTGTTGCACGATAACGTCCACCGTCACTCTGCCAGTCGGACAAAGGCATTCAGCGATTTGGTTGGGAAACACTGCAGCATCCTCCGTATAGCTCGATCCGTCGTGTAATTTTCACATCTTTGGTGACTTGAAGAAGGACAAGCGTGAACGTCGATTTCAGTCCAAGGATTAGTGAAGCGTAGGTGTGATTGAGGATCCGTCAGCAGCCGATTGCGTTCTACGAAACAGGAATTGATCACCTCGTCTCCCATCGGGATAAATGTTTTAACACGTGTGGTGATTACTTTCGAATGGAAGTATTCCATGGTCCCATTGCAACTGGTATCGGTTTTCATTTGACTACCTCTCAAGTATCTCTGACATACCTGTTCTCTTTGCCAATATTTTCCAGGAACTTAGTTCGATAACAACATGGGACTACGCATGCATCTACGGATGACCCACGCAAATTTCAAATTTGTGATTCGCTCTATGCCATCTGCATGCTAATAAAATGAAGACACATAGGCAAAATAGGACGGTTGTGCGCCAACGAATAAATCTAATAATTCCCCCATTCTTCCTCGAGAGGTAAACGGTAAGCTGGATAGGTAACCGCATTAAAAAAAATTAAAAAAAGCTCTTATATAATCTTCCAAGTTGCACCAAAAGCTGTGGTAATGACAAGGTAAAAAGAAAAGAAAAAAAAGAGGCAAACGTACTACACATATATTTCTCAGCCCGTTTAAAAGAAATCTGCAACAGAAATAGTGAGCACACACTTCGAACTCTATGGGATTCCTTTAGAGTGTCAATGTACGCTTACGAAAAGAGCAGAGGCTAAAGATAATAGTGGCTGTTAACTTTTATGAAGTGTTCATAGGAGTTGAGTACTCTACAGTGTAGTTATTTTGATTCTGGAGGAGAAGCCAAGGCAATCCTAAACTGATCGCGTAAGCTTTTCGTTTTATTTCATGTTGCATTCACGAAATGATTAACAATTCTGTGCTCCTGAAAACCATAGTGCATTACTATATATACATTATAAACTGAAAAAGAAATGTGTGTATTTCACTGAAATCTGAATATCATTTTTTTCAGATATCTGTCTATTGGTCACGCATTTAGTATATCACTGTTTTCTTTTGATGTTGGAGCTACAATTGTTGCGAGAATAATAAAAGAAGTAACAAAAGTTATATAGAATGAAACAGTAAAAATTAAAACTGCAGATGGCAATGCTTCCGGAAAAGTCGCGGACGGCTACCACAACATTTGGAAAGGGGGAAAGGGGGAGGGAAAGAGAGGGGATTCCATTATTCTTAGAGAAAGTAGTATCTTAAATGACAAACAATTTCAAAGGCAATAATTATGTCTCCCAGCCAAGCTTCCAATGGAAGACCAAAGCAAATGGCTGCAAATTTTTGTAGTTACTGAGAGTACTTGGCATCAAAAGTGGCAGAAGGAAAACCTCTGTGGAAGAAGGAGAACCCTCTCTCGCGACGTAGTTGCTATTTGAGGTGCCTTGCTTGTTCGCAGCAACTATACAGCTTCGAGACATTGTCAAATAGGATCACTTACTCTGATTTGTCTTAAAACACTGACATAATGCTAAAATGAATGAACGATAACTAACGTCGCCTTTATAACGTCCAGTTTGGCCCTTTTGGCGGCTGCTGTGTCTAAGTCCTGAGAGTGTTGAGGTAATGCCTGCTGTGTGAGCCGAGTGTCTGCTTACATTCACGTTTGGGGTTTTTAACCACACTTAGCAACAGAATTAAAGGATAACATTTTCGAAAGACCACAATTGTCTCTCACTGCGATGCATAAATTTTAAATTTGGGTAAAAGACCCCTACAATCTTCCTCTGAAATGGCGCAAGAGCGTGGCGATCTGCGACGTCAGCTTCGGGCTCGACGACGGTTCAGACAGCAAGGTGGCGACACATGTGAAAAAAAAAAAAAAAAAAAAATGCTGGGTTCCGACATTCAAGTGATATGTAGCGTATTTTAATGCTGTCACATTGTCACCAAATTTCACCACATTTCTGTCAACCGCCAATGTGGACGTTACACAATAGAAAGGTCGTCATAGCCCTCTTACTCACATTTCACTGTTTCGGTTCAAGCCTCTACGATGGCGGTCAGAACCGCAACGCCCATCTTTGGAATCATGCAGTTTCCTTGAGATAGGAAACGAAAACGTCTCAGGCACATCACCGCTCAGTATCGACAGAAAAAGGCCTTAGTATGTGACATAAAGAGTGCCAGTGAAACCAGCCCTTTCCTTGGGACGTTGATTCCCACACATTTCGCAGTCGCGAAAAACAGTATGCAGTACGATGGCCAACAGGATGATGTTCTTGAAACCCGTTGATACTGCTGACATCTTCCTGGCGATTCAACCATTCTCTAAGGACATCGTAAACTAGCAACCCCGCTGAATGTGAGGTCACCCAGTCGGACTGCAGTTCGACTGCAATTTTTGCTCTAGTGTACAGGGTGGAACCACTACGGATCGTTCGAAATCATTTGACGAAATTTGAACGTTCCTCAGAGCAGCCAAAGGTTCTCATGTTGTGGCGTGATAATGGAGTGGTGCGAACTGACACAGGCGTGAATAAGACGTCTACGTCGCATGTTTTCACTGTAAAGCCACACTTTTAGAATTCTCAGTAAATGTGGATGAGTGCCACCGAGGCCTTTTTCGAAATAGGATCCTTAGAAGCACCCTTTCTCGCTTTAATCATGCCTGAGTCAATGTCGCTGTTCTCCATGACCACGCCACAGGAGGACGTGAAACAGGAAAACTGAAAAAGTGTAATCATCTTTTGCTACTTCGGAACACATTCAAATTTCGTTGAATGGCTTTGAATGCTCCCTTGTGGTTCCACTTTGTACACCAGAGAAAAAATTGCCCTCGCACTGCACTCCAAAGGCGTGCGGTCATATCCAAAGGAAAACATTTCTGACACATTATCGCTCAGAATCAACACGAAAAGGCCTTAGGGGGTGGCATACGGCGTCAATGAAACCAGCCCTTTCCTTGAAACGTTGACTCCCACACATTCTATGGTCGAAAACGACACTTCTCAGTGTGATGGCCATAACAACACGACGTTCTTGACGACCTTTGGCACTGCCGACACCCCACGACGTTTCAGCTCTTGTCCAAGGACATTGTTGGAATGCATCCCCTTTGGACATGCATTCCAACAATGTCCTTGGACAAGAGCTGAAACGTCGTGGGGTGTCGGCAGTGCCAAAGGTCGTCAAGAACGTCGTGTTGTTATGGCCATCACACTGAGAAGTGTCGTTTTCGACCATAGAATGTGAGGGTGAGGGAGTCAGCGTTCCAAGGAAAGGGCTGGTTTCATTGACGCCATTTATGCACTCCCCCCCCCCCCCCTTCCCCCCCCCCCCCCCCCCCCATCCAGGCCTTTTCGTGTCGATTCTGAGCGATATTGTGTCTGGAATGATTTCCTCGGACAGTCGTAAGGAAACTACGTGGTTTCAATGTGGTTCTGATCTCCATCGTAGCGGCGTAAAAAGAAGATGTGAAATGTGGGTAAGGACGGCTATGACGACTTTCTTATCGCGTGACGTATCCACCGTGGCATTGGACAGAGTTGTGGTGAAATTTGGTACCAATATGACGTAATTAAGCACGTTTACACATCACACAAGCCACTGAGTTCTGCCCTTTTTTTCACATGTGTCGACACGTTGCTGTTTCAAGCGTTATCGAGGCCGAGGTTGACGTCCCAGGGCGCCACGCTTTCGCACCATTACAGAGGGAGATCGTACGTACTTTTGAGTCATACTTCAGAATTATACTTCGCAATCAGAGGAAACTGCGAGGTCTGGAAAAAGCGATCCCTTAATTCTGCTGCGCAGTTTGCTTGTGCAACGTAAAGCGCAAGCATAACTTATTCCATGCCCAGTGCGCCCTCTCTGGAGTCTTGTGTTGCGTTTGAGTCGTAGACAGCTCGACGCTATTCTATGTAGGGCTGTGTCCCCTACTCCTAGGGCACACGGCAGAAATATTAACCACCTTTTCGAAATTTATATTTGTTGGTATCCCCTCTCGAGGAGACGTCGCTTTAAAGTAGCACTGTCCTGCCGGCAAGAGGGTTTGCGTGTTTCAATGAAGCAATACTAGCGGTATCGTAATTAGATAGGGTCTCCCACGCCGGACAAAAATTCAAATGGCTCTGAGCGCTATGGGACTTAACATCTTAGGTCATAAGTCCCCTAGAACGTAGAACTACTTAAACCTAACTAACCTAAGGACATCACACACATCCATGTCTGAGGCAGGATTCGGACCTGCGACCGTAGCTGTCACGTGGTTCCAGACTGACGCTCCTAGAACCGCTCGGCCACACCCGCCTCCCAGGCCGGACAGGCCTCTTGCAGAGAAGCCAGACAAAAGCCTCACAGCGTCAAATCTTATTCTTAATCCAATACTGAGTTC